>NW_006921983.1:1420739-1422121 GCF_000298275.1 Orycteropus afer afer | reverse complement strand
TGGACCCCTGAGCCTTGAAAGGAAGGATATAGAAGTGGACTAAACCCCAACAAGAAGAAGAATTTGCATGAAAATACCAAAAAAGGAGACAGACGGAGCGGCAGTCAGGCAGTGATTCTGAGCAATCCTGATGGCACAGACAGCTTGGAGATTCCCGAGTGCTGGCAGGACTTAAGAATTAACCTAAAAATCAGCCCTGCTAGCCAGGGTCTGTATGGAGGACTGCTCTGGTGGCTGGGGAATAAATGGAGAAGGTGAAGAGAAAGGCAGGCTGAGCTGTGGACATTTGCCGGTCCGGAGGGCACCACCATTTTAAAGGTTTAAAAGTGGCTTGACTATTTTGGATATTTAAAGAGACAGTGCTCTTGCAGATTCCTGGGGCTTAAGAATACATTCTGCTTTCCAGCAACTCCAAGGACCCTCTGGACCTGCAAGACTGAAAAGGTACGACATTCCTCTAGTTACTCTTATACCCCATACCCGCTTGGTGAATGGACATGTGGCCATCCCCCACTCCCACCTACCTTCTGGGCCCACAGGAACTCCATCACAGTCTGTGTGCTCAAATGGAGCCTGGCTGCCCTGCCCTGTCCTTCACTGATTTTTTTTTTTTTTTTCTCTCTCTCTTTTTTTATTTTTATTTTTTGCTTTCTTTTTTCTGCTGATTAGTTTGCATGTATTTGTCTGTTTTAAAACAACTATTTGACACTTTTGTCCTTTTTACTATTATTCTTAATTTTCCCCTCCCAGGTCCTAATTTTCAGCATTTTTTTCTTTTCCCTGTTCCTGGTTGAATTTTTTTTTTTTTTTAATTTAAGTTTTTTGTTTGTTTGTTTGTTTTTTCCCCCTTGTTTCTCATGGAAACCCCCATCCCTTGCTTTTCTTTTTGCATTTTTCCCTTCATTATTCTCCCTACTTTTTTTCTCTTAGTGCCCTATCCCCAGATATTGCATGTTCTCTTGTTTTTTCTTCTTCTTTTTCCCTTTTTGTTTTTTTGGTTATTGTTCCTGTGTAATTACATGGTGTGTTTTTTGTCCATGTGCTTTCAGCTTTGTAATCTGTGTCTAATTGAGTGGGAGACAACAATAGTCCCCATAAGACACAACTACACCCACACCTCCTGCAACTTGACTTACTGAGTGAGAGCCAACCTCCTTCTCCGCTAATGGGCCAATGATAAAAACCACCAAGAAGAGGCTGAATCACCCTTGACTGCTCTTCACAAACAATAAACAGAGATATAAATACAACAATGCCACAATGTCTCAGAGACAACAGACCATCACAGTCCACACAAAGAAGCGGGATAAAGTGGTAGAAACAACAGAGCAGGATATAGACCCAGAACACATCCCTGAGGAAGAAGCAGCATTGGAACTCTC
>NW_006921983.1:1388600-1418219 GCF_000298275.1 Orycteropus afer afer | reverse complement strand
GGAAACAACTCAGGGAACAGGAGTCCATGGAGGGATGGACACTGGGAAGAAGTAACTATGGGGAGGAAGTGGGAGGGGAGCTGTTGCATTGTGGTAAACTATGGTCAATGTCACGAGACAAAGTATATGTGAACTGCTATATGGAAAGTGTATTTGCTCTGTAAATCTTCACCCAAATCACAATAAAAAAAAAAAAAAGAAGAAGATGTAAGAACTACACAGATTCATTGTACCAAAAATAATTGGTCAACAGCAGTGAGTTTTGTTGTTGTTGTTGCCTTTTATTTTTTTAGTCATCCATTTCAGCAGGTGGCATATGATCAAGAATCAATGGTACTGAAGGAAGAAGTCAAAGCTGCACTGAAGGAACTGGTGAAAATAAGGCTCCAGGAGTTGACAGAATGCCTATCAAGATGTTTCAACAAATGGATGCCATGCTGTAGACACTCACTTGGCTATGCCAAAAGATTTGCCAAACAGCTATCTGGCCAGCTGACTGGGAGAAATCCATATTTGTAGCCATTCCAAAGAAAGGTGATCCCACAAAATGTGAAAATTATCAAACAATATCATTGATATCACATATGAGTAAAATCTCACTGAAGATAATACAAAAACAGTTGCAGCAGTATGCTGACAGAGAACTTGCAGAAATGGCAAGCTGGATTCAGAAGAGGATGTGGAACAAGGGATATTATTGCTGATGTCAGATGAATCTTGGCTGAAAACAAAGAATACCAGAAATATGTTTATTTGTGTTTTATTGACTATGCAAAAGTGTTCAATTGTGTGGATCATAACAAATTATGGATAACATTGAGAAGAGTGGGAATTCCTGAACACTTAATTGTACTTATGAGGAATCTGTACATAGACCCAGGAGGCTGTCGTTCGAACAGACAAGGGTGTACTGCATGGTTTAAAATCAGGAAGGGAGTGTGTCAGGGTTGATCCTTTCACCAAGCTTATTCAATCTGTATACTGAACAAATAATCTGAGAAGCCGAACTATATGAAGGAGAACATGTCATCAGGATTGGAGGAAGACTCATTAACGACCTATGATACGCTGACACAATTTTGCTTTCTGAAAGTGAAGAGGACATGAAGCACTTAGTGATGAAGATTGAAAACTACAGCTGCAGTATGGATTACATCTCAATATAAAGAAAACACAAATCCTCATAACTGGACCAATTAGCAGCATCATGAGAAATGGAGGAAAGATTGAAGTTGTAAAAGACTTCATATTACTTGGTTCTACAATCAACACCATTGGAAGCAGCAGTCAAGATATCAGACAATGTATATTACATTGGGTGAATCAGCTATAAAAGACCTCGTTCAAGTGCTAAAGAGCAAAGACGTCTCTGTGAAGACTAAGGTGCGCCTAACCCAAGCCATAGTATTTTCAATCGCCTCATATGCATGTGAGAGCTGGACAATGAACAAGGAAGTCTGAAGAAGAGTTAATGCTTTTGAGTTGTGGTGTTGGCAAAGAATACTGAAAGTATCATGGACTGCTACAAGAGCTAACAAATCTATCCTGGAAAAAGTACAGCCAGAATGCTCCTTGGAAGTGAGAATGGCCAGGCTTTGTCTCACCTACTTTGGTCATGTTGTCAGAAGGGACCATTTCCTGGAGAAGGATATCATGCTTGGTAAAGTGTCAGGTAAATGAAAAAGGTGAAGGCCCTCAATCAGATGGATTGACACAGTGACACAGATGGGTTCAGGTATAACAAGGATCGTGAGGATGGCACAGGACCAGGCAGTGTTTCGTTCTATTATACATGGGGTCGCTACAAGTCAGAGCCAACTCAATGGCACCTAACAACAACAACAAAAGGGACTGGTCCCTTTTGACAACATGAGCAAAGTAGGTGAGATGAAGTCTGGCCATTATCACTTCTAAGAAGCATTCTGGCTGTACTTCCTCTAAGACAGACTTGTTTGTTCTGGCATTCCATGGTATTTTCAGAATTCTTTGCCAATACCACAATTCAAATGTATCAATTCTTCTGTGGTCTTCCTTGTCCAGCTTTCCACATATATGAGGCTACTGATAATACCATCTCTAGGGTCAGGCATTCATTAGTCTTCAAAGCGACATCTTTGCTCTTTAACAATTTAAAGAGGTCTTTTTGCAGAGGATTTGCCCAGTGCAATGCATTATCAGATTTCTTGACTGCTGCTTCCATGGGTGTTGGTTGTGGATTCAAGTAAAATGAAATCCCTGACAATTTCAATTTCTATATTCATATTTAAAAGAAAAAATGAAAGCACCATGCAAACATAAACCAAAACAAAGCAAACTCACTGCCACTGAGGCATTTCTGACTCATAATGACCCCCACTGGGTTTCCAAGGCTCTAAATCTTTATGGAAGTAGATCACCCAGTCTTATGCAAGCATAAGGCAATACAATATACTGGAAACAAAATGGTGTTTTGAGCCATAAAGATTTGAGTTGGAGTCTTGGCTTTGATGAACACAAGTGATACAGTTAAAGCAAATTATTTACACAAATGAGCATAGCAATTATAACAAGCAGCCATCTAAGATACAACTATTGGTCTGTACTTGTCAGGAGCAAAAAGATAAGGAGGAAACCAAAGTCTCAGAGAAGAAAGTAGTCTTCAGGACTGTTCTGGTTACCTAGTGCCACTCTGAGAAGAATATACCACAAATGGGATGGCCTTAACAAACAGGAGTTTATTCTCTCACAGTTTGGAGGCTATAAGTCCAAGTTCAAAGTGCCAGGCTCTAGGGGCTGGGTGAAAGCCCCTTGACCTTGGGCTTAAGCTCTGCCTCTTGCTCCCAGCCCACTGAAGCTAAAGGCATCTCTTTACTCAGGCAGCTACTAGCTGCTGAGGCTAACAAGCCAAAGGTTGACAGATAAAATGGCACAGTCCCAATGTTACCAAACCACATAGCAGGCCATTAATTCAAGTCCATTGTAAGTCCCAAGGTCGGCAAAGCATGGCAGGCTGCTGAACAATAATACAGCTATATGCAGGGTGCAAGTGTGCCATATGCTAGAGACCATTCCCAAAACTGCTTCTTATATACAGGAAGCAGACCACATCCCTAAAGCAGCTACTCAGCTGCTTGTGGTAGGTCCTACCATGGAGCTGATTGCCAGTTTCATCATGGGGAATAACTATCACCAGCTGCTCAGCCACTCAACCAGGCCCAGCCAAGTTGACACACAAACATAACCACCACAAGGCCTAATAGCCTACACAGCCATAGCCTCACCCACCCTAAGACTAGAAGAACTAGATGGTGCCCAACTACCACTACTGACCATTCTGATCAGGGCCACAATACTGATCAGGGCTACAATAGATCAAACATTATAGAATGGGAGAAAAACAGAACAGAACTAAAATTCTAAAAAAGTTCAGACTTACTGAACTGGTTGAGACCAGAGGACTCTCTGAGATCACCACCTGAGATGCTCTTTAAACCTTGAATTGAACCCATCCCCTGAGATAACCTTTTAGCAAAATAATAGAGTGGCACACAAAATATAGGATATTACCCATAAGTATGGTGCTCTACTAACAAAAAGCATCTGTATGAGTCCAAAAGGCCAACATTTACTCTAAAATAAAGATGATAAGATAAGTGAACAGGGAAACTAGAGTACTGGAAATGGAATAACCAGAAGACAATTAAAGAAAATGTTCACATATTGTGAAAAATATAACTAATGTCACTGAACAATTTGTATAGAAATTGTCAAATAGGAGCTTAATTTACTGTGTAAACTTTCACCAAAAACACCATAAAATATTTTTAAAATAACTGTAATACCTTGTAGGAATTTTGCAGGGTTTAAATGAGATTACAGGTAGTCCTCAGGTGATGAACAACGTCTGTTCCTAAGTGTCTTTAAGTCAAGTTTCTAGGTAAGTTGGAACAGGTCCATACAATTCTTATTTAGCCTTACTTAAGTGCAAAAATAGGCTTGAAGCCCTTTCAGTGATTTAAAAGCTTCAAGTGCAGCAAGGTTCACTTACTTGATTGTGAAGCATCACTTCATCACTTTCTTGTGATGAAAAATTTGCCATGAATAGAGATTGGTTCAATCTTTCAAAGTGAAGGCAAATTTACCCATCCAACTGCCATCAAGTTGATTTCAGCTGATAGGGACCCTGTAGGACAGAGTAGAACTGCTCCATATGGTTTCCAAGGTTGTAAATCTTTACAGAAGCAGACTGCCTCATCTTTCTCCCAAGGAACAGTTTGTGGGTTCGAACCACTGGTCTTTTGGTTAGCAGTTGAATGTTTTAACCACTGCATCACCAGAGCTCCTTGAAGGCAAATTTACATAACATGAAAGGGAAGTAGGAGTTTTCTCTAAGTCAGACATTTGTAACCCAGAGAATTACTGTATATAGAAACATTCAGCATGGTGTGTGTTCCACATACTTTGTCCATGATAAATTCTGAGCAATGTGGCCCTGTTTCAATTTAAAGATGTAAATGGAATCAGCTGAAGACATGTGCTAATATTATTTCGCTACAGGTCGGTAGTTTTATTCCTAGTTGCACATTAGAAGCAACTGGAAAACTTTTTGACAATGCAGATGCCTGGGCTGCACACATATCAAATAAATAACTCTCACATGATGGGGAGCAGGCCTAAGTATTTTCACAAAGCACCTGAGGTAGTTTTTATTGTGAAACCAAAGTTGAAAGTCACCTTTATACACCATTAAAAAAAAAAAAAAATGCCATCTAGTCGATTCTGACTCATAGAGACCCTCATTGGGTTTCCAATGCGATGAATCTTTAGAGAAGTAGATTGCCCCATCTTCCCTTCATGAGTGGCTGGTCGGTTTGAACCACAAACCTTTTGGTTAGCAGTCAAATACCTTAGGCACTGTGCCACCAGAGCTCCTTTGTTATAGACTATGGAAGCAATGAAAAACGTAAGACAGAATCAGAGATGAGAGAGAGATTTTCTTCCTGAAG
The DNA here is from genome assembly GCF_000298275.1 of Orycteropus afer afer. Classification (NCBI taxonomy): domain Eukaryota; kingdom Metazoa; phylum Chordata; class Mammalia; order Tubulidentata; family Orycteropodidae; genus Orycteropus; species Orycteropus afer. The sequence goes on along the minus strand of NW_006921983.1, from coordinate 1,413,234 downwards.
GGATACTTTGTTGTGTGCAAGAGATTTCTTCAAGAGGGTCTAAAAAAAAAAAAAAAAGGCTACTTTGTGATCCTTGAAAAAAGTGCAAATCAGGGAAATTCACAAACTTAAAACCCTTAAAAGAAGAGTGAATACCCCACACAATACAGACATAGTGGACTGTACTGACTGTTAAAACAAGAAAGTGTTCTATGAGAAAGAATTCATGAAAGTCAGTGCAGTTATGCTTCTTCTACCTTTTGGGTTGGGGGAGTTTGTTTTTGTTTGTTTTTCTTTTAATATTCTAGCCTTGCTGTTGTTGTTGTGTGTTATCAAGTCTATTCTGACATATAGCAATTCCATAGGTCAGAGTGGAACTGTCCCATAGAGTCTCCTAGGCTGTAGTCTTTATGGAAGGAGTTCTGGTGATGTACTGGTTAAGGTATTTGGCTGCTAACCAAAAGGTCAGTGGTTCAAACCCATAAGCTGCTCCATGGAAGAAAGATGAGGCATCTGCTTCCATCAAGATTTACAACCTTGGAAACTCAATGGGGGTTGCTATGAGTCCGAATCAATTCAACGGTAATGAGTTCGATTTGGTTTTAGAATCTTCATGGGAGCAAATCACCACGTCTTTTTGCCTGCAGAGTGGTTATTGGATTAAAACCACTGACCTTTTAGTTAGGAGCTGAATGCTTAACCACCATACCACCATGTCTCCTTAATCTGGCTTTGGTCTTGTTTAATTTATTTTACTAGGCAAAAAGAGATCTTTATTACTATAAATGAAACAGGTCTGACATTCACATCTGTGTTAGGCTGGGTCCTCTAAAGAAGCAAAACCAGTAAGGCTAATCTAGAGAGAGAGAAAGAGAGAAATTTATCTTAGGAAAATAGCTCACACACTTATAGAAGCTGGCAAGCCCCAAATTCTTGGATCAAACGTCAAGCTGGAGGCTTTTCCTGACTCATGCAGTGCAGGGGCTGATGAGCTCAACGTTGGCAGGCAGTATACTGGCTGTTGACTCCAATGAATGACAAATCCAAGATCACCAGGCCAAATAGTGGATAGTTCATTCATACACAATTGTAGACAGCACAACAGGATCCTGATCCACAAAAGAGTGTCTTATTTTCCCAGGATATCCATGAATATATTGGAAGCAGACCACACCCATAGGGAACCTCCCTTTCAATGGATTGGCTGCTTAAAATATATACATCCAATCTTATCATGGGATAACCTACATCACAACTGCTTAAACGACTCATGATTGTGGTCCAGCCAAGTTGACACACAATTCCAACTATCACAACATCCAACTGCTGCAACTCACTAGCTGGGTGACAGTGGGCAAATCTCTCAAGTTATTTATACTTCAGTTCATCATCTGTTGAATTTGAATTAAATAAAATAATATATACCAAAACAAGTATATAAGAGACTGTGTGGGAAGATGGCATCATACTAATAACCTGCAAGTTTGATCTCTACCAACTTAATGCCTCAGTAACTAGGTAAAGCAGATAAAAATAATGATACTGGAGTTATGAGCAACTAAGGAAAAGATAATGTGAAAACAGAGAAAGAGATTAAACAACTGGGAATAATTATGAACCTGCCTACCCAATAGAGACAGAGAGGACTCATTAGAAATACAAAAGAGGTCAGTAGAGGGAAATAGGAAAAAAAATCATGAATACACAGAAGAATTGGGGACTCAGAATACCCACACCAGTAGTTTTGGTGGCAACCCTGGGTTCTGAGCGAGTAGATAATCTTACTGGGAACTGCATCAAGACTCCCTTGGTTTGGGCTGCCTCTGAGTCCAGAAAGGAGTGGGGAAAAGAGAGAAACTCCCTCCAAGTAGGTGGAGCTCCAGAGAGAGCGCACAGCAGTGGGCTGGGGTTCAACTTTTCCATGACCCCTTTTAGCACAGAGTGGACTGGGATACTGGGTTTTAAGGGCTTCTCTATCCAAGTGGAATGTAATGGCCATATACACATTGGGGTCTCTGTCAATTTTGAACCACGGATCTTTGATTGACAGTACGATGTCATCGTCAGTAGACATTTCAGAAAGACACAAACTACCCTGCCTGTGTCTGCATCACTGACTGAACTGTCTGGCCCCAAACCCAAAATGCAGAAAACTTCTTCTACCTTTCTATCTGGGAGCTTGATTCTGGTGCTCTTCTTTTTTCTTTTCTTTTTATTTTTCTTTCTTCCTCTTCTCACCTGCCTCATCCAATAGAAGGAACACATTAAACCTCCACCAGGCAACAGGAGTTATTACACTGAACACCTCACCCAATATACAGGTAACACAAAGAACTCCTGTACCACAGAATCAACAACAGACAGTGGACAACACTTGCCCATCTCAACTCCAAATTCTCTTCATGATGAACAGAGACCTGCACCCACATCCCCACCAGTCATTTCATCAACACAGAGAGAGCTGGAGAGCAACCCAGTAAATCTGAGTTAATAACCAAAAACGTACACCTGCTCTACACTTTCAGATATAGTAAAACATGAAACCAGGGTGATACAAATCAATACATAACTAACAATTAGAAACAACAATTTAAAAATGTCTAGGCAACAACAGACAACCTCAAATCAAACAAACAAACAAACAAACAAACAAAAAAAACAGGACAAGACAGTAGAAATAAAAGCCCAGGCTAAAGAATTATCTATCTTGGAAAAAGAACAAGCAATAGAACTATCTGAGAAGGAATTCAGAAGGTATATATGTAAAGGACTTTCCAAGAGCTCAAGGAAACCATAAACAGAAAGAAGGAGAAATCAGTACCCTGGAAGAATTCAAGAAAATCATTCAAGAACAAAATAACAAGATAAAGACACAATTAGAATTCATACAAAAACAGCAATTAGAAATCCAGAAGATAAACACTAAAATTACAGAGTTAGATAACATAATGGAAGGACAAAATAGGAGACTAGAACTGGCTGAAGAGTGCATTTCCTAACTAGAAGACAAATGCCTTCATGCCAGCCTATATGAAGAAAAACCAGAACTAAGATTTAAGAGAAAGGAAGAGAACCTAAGAGTTATATGGCATGACTTGAAAGAAACAACATACACCTGACTGGAATACCAGAACAAGAGGAGGGGGAAAAAAAACACTGTGAATATTGTCAAAGATTGCTAACAGAAAATTTTGCCCATATCATGAAGGAAGAAAAGATATTTGTCCAAGAAGCTCAATGAACCCCATACAGGATAGATCCTGTGTTAGACTGGGTTCTCTAGAGAAACAAAACCAGTAAAGCTCATAGGGAGAGAGAAAGAGAAATTTATCTTAGGAAAACGGCTCACACACTTATAGAAACTGGCAAGTCCAAAGTTCATGGATCAAACATCAAGCTGGAGGCTTTTCCTGACTCCCACAGCTGCAGGGGCTGTGGAACTCAAGGTTGGCAGGTAGTATACTGGCTGTTGACTCCAACAAATGATGAATCCAAGATCTCCAGGCTGAATGGTGGATTGTTCACTCATGGACAGTTGTAGGTAGCACAACAGAATCCTGATCCACAGCAGAGTGTCTCTTTTCCCAGGATGTCCATAAATATACTGGAAGTGGGCCACACCTCTAGAGAAACACACTTTCAATGGATTGGCTGCTCAAAACATATTCATCTGATCCCATCGTGGGAATAACCACATCACAACTGCTTAAACCACACAGAATTGTGGTCCAGCCAAGTTGATACACAGCTCAAACTATCACAGATCTCAAGGGAAAATCACCAAGACATATATCACAATCAAACTCTCAAAAACCAAAGACAAAGAAAGAATCTTGGGAGCAACTTGGGAAAAATGAATTGTCACCTATAATGGACAACCAGTAAGACTAAGTTCTCAGCAGAAACCAGGCAGGCAAGAAGGCAATGGGATGACATATATGAAGCCTTGAAGGAAAAGAACTTCCAACCAATACATTCAGCTAAATTGTCCCTCAAATATGAGGGTAAAATTAAAACATTCTCAGACAACAAGAAATTAAGGGAATTTGTGAAAACCACACTAACTCTACAAGAAATGCTAAAGGGAGTCCTTCCAATAGAGAACCCACAACAGAAAACAACAAATTAAAATTACATCACCACTTAGAAACCAAACCAGAAATAGATGCGCAAAATAAGCTCATTAAATAATGTACACAGAGAAATAAGGGAGTCAGTTTGCAGATGACACAAGCAATAAAGCAAATAGAAGGAATAAAAGTTTTAGTTACAAAACTGCCAAATGGAGAGGAAGACAGGACAATGTTTCTCCAGAACTGACTGTTCCAAACTAAGGGCAATAAGAATTTACTTCAGGGCAACCACAAAGAAAATTAACAATCCTCCTATTTTTTTTGCTATGTGCTGTCAAGTTGGACCCGACTCATAGCGACCCCTCCTTGGGTTTCCGAGGCAGTATCACTATGGAAGTAGATTGCCCCATCTTCCTTCTGAGGAGTGGCTGCTGGGGTTGAACTGCCAGCCTTCTGGTTAGCAGTCAAGTGCCTTAGGCACACATTACCAGTGCTCCCACAATCCTCCTAAGCAAACTCAAAAAGAAGAAAAAAACTCAAAAAGAAGAAAAGCCAACAATAACGAAGAAAAGAGAAGACACTTGTTAACAAAATGAGTTTAGCACAGAAAAATATTTGGAACAAGGAAATCACCAACAATACAAAAAAAAAAAAAAACACAATAGAAAGACAGCAATCAATTCATACTTATCACTAATTATCAATGTGAATGGACTAAATGCACCAGCCAAGAGAAAGAGAATGACAGATTGGATAAGAAAATAAGACCCATCAAAATGCTGCCTACAAGAGACCCACCTAAGACACAAAGATAAAAACAAATTAAAAATTAGGGAGTGAAAAAAATATACCAAGCAAATGGCAATAAAAAAAGAGTAGAAGTGGCAATACTAATTCCTGATAAAATAGACTTCAAGGTGAAAAACAGCATATGGGACAGAGAAGGACACTATCTGATGCTAAAAGGATCAATTGACCAAGAGGAAATTACCATAACAAATATCTATGCACCCAATGAAAGTGCTCCAAAATATGTAAAGCAAATATTAACTGAATTAAAAGGAAAAATAGACAACTCTACAATAGTAGTAGGAGAATTTAACATACTTTCAAGGAGGGACAGAACAACTAGAAAAAAAATCAACAAAGATACAGAAGAACTCAACAACACAATCAACCAACTTGACCTCATAGACATATAAAGAGCACTCCACCCAACAAAAGCACAACACACATTCTTCTCCAGTGCACATGGCTCATTCTCCAGAATATACCAGATGTTAGGACACAAAACAAGCCTCAATAAATTAAAAAAAATTTGAATACTACTGTGGTGAATTGCTTGATGTGGCCCTTCTAGCCATTGTCCTCCATTCTGTGATGTATTGTAAATCCTACTATTCATGCCTGTTTGGGCTGGTGTGGTAGTTAAGGTCAGGTGTCAACTTGGTTGGGCAGCTGGTAGTCGTCGTTCCCTATAATGACTGGCAATCGGCTTTCTGGTGGGATTTGCCTTGAGCTGCTGATTGTTAAAGCCATCCACTTGGGTTATTTCTGTTGGAGCAACACAGGTGGACTATATCTTGAGTCCTGCCTTGCTGGAAAGTATAATTCAAATCACCACCCTTAGCTTCCTTGAGAGTATACCTGAATCTCCTGGAAAGATTTGCCTTCCTCTTGCTCCAGTTCTTTATTTTGGCTCATCCTCATCTCACCCCTGGATTTGGGACAGCAGCCATTATCTAATCTGCTGATCAAGTTTCATCAAACCCTGAGAATTGGGAGGATCCTCCAGACCTGGGACTTGCTAGCCTGTCAGCCTCTACCACTAATACATGAGATGATCTCTTGGGTGTCTGTGAGTTCTGTGAAGCAGTAGAGCTAAATACAGAACCCTAATATGGGGGAAATTACTGGGAGGAGGGGGAGGAGTTAATGTCTGAAATGATGGAGTGGCACAGTAGTTTGGACATTTGGGACATCTTTAACCTCTGCCTCATGGGGACTGGCATCGTGCTGATCTTTCTGAGAGAAATTGTTTAAGCAACAACAAAGCATCTCTTTAGATCATAATGCTATAAAATTAAAAATCAATAATAGGAAGATCAAGGAAAATGTATCAAATATGTGGAAACTGAATAATGCACTGCTCAAAAACTACTGGATAACAGAAGAAATAAAGTGTGAAATTAAAAAAAATTCCTAGAAACAAATGAGAAAGAAGATACAACTTACCAAAACCTTTGGGACACAGTGAAAGCAGTACTAAGAGGTCAATTTATATCAATAAATGCACACATCAAAAAAGAGGAAAGAATCAAAATCAGCACTCTAACTCAACAACTCCAACAAATAGAAAAAGAGCAACAAAAGAAACATACAGTATTCAGAAGTTGTTGTTGTTATGTGTCATTGAGTCAGACCCGACTCATAGCAAGCCCTTCTTGGGTTTCCGAGGCAGTATCACTATGAAAGTAGATTGCTCCATCTTCCATCCGAGGAGTGGCTGGTGGGTTTGAACCACTAGCCTTCTGGTTAGCATCAAGTGCCTTAGGCATTATGCTACCAGAGAACAGAGCAGAAATAAATGAAGAATAAAACAACAACAAAATAAATAAATAAGTAAAGTGAGAGAGAGAGAGAGAGAGAAAATCAACAAAACAAGAAGTTGGTTCTTTGAAAAGATTAACAAAATTGACAAACCACTCACAAATTTAATAAAGGAAAAGAAAGGGAAGATGCAAAAAACATGAATAATAAATGAAAAGGATGACATCAAAACAGAACCCACTGAAACAAGAAAGATAATAACAGAATATTATGAAGAACTGTACTCTAACACATTCGAGAACCTAGAAGTGATGGATAAGTTTCTAGAAACACAAGACCTAAAACTTCCCCTAACTTCAGCCAAGTACAGTAATATTTCCAGGCAAAATCATTTCAAGAGAATTCACTATTTCAGTAACTCTAATAGATACTCAACAAAATGATTAAGATGAACAAAGAAGTCTTCTCCATGATGAGTGACTCAGTGGTCTTTGCAGGTGGCTCTAGCTTCAAGTGAGATTCCTATTTTTTTTTTAATTGTGGTGCAATATGTATAACAAAACTTTTGCCATTTCAACATCATTTGCATGTACAGTTCAATGCCATTAATTACATTCATCATGTTGTGCAACCATCACTACCCTCTCATTCCAAAATTTTCCATCACCCTTAACAGAAACTCAAGGAGCTCTGGTGGCACAATGGTTAAGGCATTTGGCTGCTAACTAAAAGGTCAATAGTTTGAACGACCAGCCACTCCATTGGTTATAGATGAGGCAATCTGCTTCCATAAAGATTTATACCTTGGAAACCCTTTGGGGCAGCTCTACTCTTAGCTACAATGTTGCTGGGTGTGGGAATCAACTTGATGGCAGTGGGTTTAAGAGAAACTAGAGACCCCTAAGCAATATGGTGAGAGATTCTTCACGTCCAGGTACCAGGTTCCCTTCAGGATGTAATCCCAGGTCCAAACCACCAGAGATCCCTTTCTTCTAAGAAAGGCATCAGCCAGGCTCTTCTCCTCCTGGATTACTCAATCATTGTTTAAAGGAAATTAAAGCCAATCTAAAATTTGGGTTTCAAAATATAAATCAACTGAATTGCTATAAAGTCTCAGAGCTCTGACCAATTTTTCTGAATTCATTTTGGTATCTTTTTACTCTCTGCAATTCCCAGCTCTCTGCCCTTTTTCCTCCCCAACCCAAACCAAACCTATTGCTACTGAGTGGATCCCTACTCACAGCAACCTTGTAAGGACAGAGTCGAACTGTCTCATAGGATATCCAAGGTTGTAAATCCTTATGGAAGAGGACTACCATATCTTTCTCCCACAGAGCAGCTGGTCAGTTTGAATCACTGACCTTTTGGTTAGCAGTCAAGTCCTTTAACCACTTACCACCAGGGCTCATTTTTAACTCCCAGAGATATTAAATTCTAATGCTTTCCAATTCCTTCTACATTAAAAAAAAAAAAAAAGTGAAACTGTTAACAGTTTTTGATAATATCACTTTCCTGGGGATTCAAATTTTAACCAGGAAAGTTTTAAGCTAAAGGATTGAAGATTTTAAAATAGAAATTCAGACTACAGCAAACAAGCAGTGGAGTGGTCCCAGGGGTATGTAGGCTGCCCAGTTTTCCAAGATATAATACCAAGTAGACAGACTCTTACCAGCCAATGTATATGGCTGGCCACATAGACAGTGATTACATTCTACTTGTTAATGGTGTGCCGACCTACAGCTCCTCTGGCCCAAGCCTTGGTCTGTGTAACACATAACTCAAACATGCCAGCAACTGGTGGGTGGTTCATGGGTGACTCAAGAAGTGGTTCATGGGGAGCTGCCTGACTAAATTTCCCTACAATTTTGGCTTGGATTTTCAATATTCCCTTTCACAAGTCTGACTTGGTAAAATTAAGGTCAAAGTAGTCATGTGCAAACCAACTACTGGGAGAAGAAACCAGGAATATAAAGAAGAACCAGGAAAGGAAAGACCAAAAACTGGAGCAGATGTTCAGAATAAAGGGGAGTGGGTATTAGGAGAGATGGGATGATAGAGATAGAGAGAGGTTGCTGCTCATGCCCATGTCCAGTTTTGGTTTCTGAGAATACCACTGAGCTTTGCTTCTGGTCATGGACTTCAGCAAGATTCCACTAGGTATCTGTTCTGGTTACCTAGTGGCACTCTGACAGGAATATACCACAAATGGGATGACTTTAACAAACAGGAGTTTATTCTTACAATTTGGAGGCTTTACATCCAAGTTCAAAGTGCCAGGCTCTAGGGGCTGGGTGAAAGCCCCTCAGCCTTGGACTTCAGCTCTGCCTTCTGTTCCTGGCCCACTGGAGCTAAAGGTTTTTCTTCACTCAGACAGCTGCTAGCTGCTGAGGCTGACAAGCCCAAGGTTGCCAAGTAAGAAGGCACAGTCCCAATGTTATCAAACCACACAGCAGGCCATTCATTCAAGTCGATTGAAAGTCCCAAGGTCAGCAGAGCATGACAGGCTGCTGAACAATGATACTGCTACATGTAGGGTTCAAGCATGCCATAAGGTAGAGGCCATTCCCAAAGCTGTTTCTTATATATGGGAAGCAGACCACATATCCAAAGACAGCACCCAACTGTTCACAGTATATTCCACCATGGAGTTGATTACTAGTCTCATCATGGGGAATACTATATCCAGATGCCCAGCCACTCAACCAGGCCCAGCCGACTTGACACACAAACTTAACTATCACAGTGTCCTTACAGCTACCTATCACACACACTCACTTTTTAAAATTTCTGAAGTCGCTTTGTCTCTTTTCCATGAAAGCCAAAGAGTTCTGCAAACAACTGCTCTGTAGGACCCCCTGATTAACTAGAAATGTCAATGGGGGCTAATTGAATTTGAGGATTTGTTCCATTTTGGATAAAAAATCATTGCAAACTGTCTTCTGTTCATTTTTATTTATCTTTGCAGAGGAATCCAGTGACTAAAATTGAATACATGAGAATGAACTATGAAATGCTAATATGCCACCATTTTTTTGTATGACTCCTCCTCATAATTTTTGTAATTGAGGATCCTCTGAGAGACCATTTGTGTCATCATCTATAATTTCAATTCTCACTACAACATTTTAGAGAATATTTAACTTTATATGGTCACCTGAGAAGGTTTGTGACTTATCCAACAGGGACACATTGAATGATACAGATGTTGCCACAGGAGGTACAAAAGAATGGACTAGGGCAGTTCATGGTATAATTTTCTTTGGGGAAAAAAAAAAAAAAAGCTTTATTTCAAGTAGATTTTTGTCATTTCTTGCTAGGAAAAATACAGTTTTAACTCCTGGTATTTGTATTCCCATTAATTAAGCTTTGGTTGTGATTATCAGTAACCTGTGTGGCTATCTGCCTCACTGTGCTCATATAAAGCAAGCCTTCAAGATTTGAGAGCTGCAGCCTCTTACCGGACACCTCCAATTCAGGAGCCCCGGGATTTAAATAAGTATTCCATCACCCTAATGAATTCTTCCCATGGAATGGAAATAACTCCATGTCACTCCAATCCTTCTTTTTAATGTTCAACCGTGAATCGTTTTTACATCTTTAGTGTAATTAAAGCACTTAATCCCACTTAATCCTCTGCCCAAGTGCATGGCCCATCCTCTACACCCCCCTTCCTCACTGGACAGTGTCTATGTGCTTGGAATAAGCCATAAGGAATTGTTAGTTGTATTTAAGTTTTCCTAAGTGAAGTTTTATTGAAAGTGGCTTTCAGCTGTTCCAGTCTCCTTTTGCAGTAGGTTTTTCAATGAACTATATGAATGCTGGAAAAAGTAATGGGCTGAAGTTCAAAGATAATAGAAATGAAGATTTATGTTTTTCCTTCTAATGCTTTCAGGTTTTAAATAGTTTGTACCTTAGTGATTCTTCCCCCCCCCCTTGGGTGTATAAAAGACACACTCCTCCACTTCTTTAAATCTAAGAAAACTCCCATATTCATAGAGGATTGTCAGTCTGTGACCCACGGAAAGGCATTAAACAGCATTTTCTCTGGGTCTTTGAAACGTGTAAAGTTCAAGTTAGAAGTGAGGCTTTATTGCACTCCTAATTTCCTTTTTTTCTTTGAAGAATTCTGCCTAGGGGTGATATTCACCAGAATGGCATGGGTACTGACCCATCTGGATAGACATGTGACCTCCATCAGTCAGCACATCTCACGGATATGTCACTACTGAATATCACCCCAATCCTAACATTCTTCTGTTCATCCAGACTGAAATCCCACATTACCTTTAGTTTTTCCCTATCTCACTGCCTCCCCTAAGCCCAATTCACTGGTGTCCATTGCTTAATACCCCCTTTGGAATAATAATAATAATAATAATAATAATAATAATAAGTAAGGACAGGCAGCCAAGTCCAAGTGTCTCTTGACTCTATCTTTCATATGTTTCTTCCTTCTCATTTCCACATTGATCCCCAAAGAAGGAAAACTGTGGCCCATGTCTAGGGCCACAGGCCTAAGGCAGGGCCTTCCTTTGCTATCTATAAAACTGACCTGTTCACCCAAATCTGAAGCCACATGGTCTTTCTTACAAGCCTTTGTTCCTGCAGTTCTTGAATCCAAATTTTCTTGCTATTCTTCTCCAATTTATCTAAATCTTATTCATCTTTCAAGGACCAGCATGGTTACCACTTCTTCCCAGAAGACTTCCCTGGCCATACTATATCCTCAATAATCTCTTCTCTAATCTTTTCTACTCATAAGATTTCTAGTACCATTGACATGGCAGTGAACCTGGATTGTCTGCTGGGATCAGTGATGTTTTAAATGTATCCATGTCATATTTCCCTAATTAGACTGCATACCTCTGTAGGGGAGAAATAAGACCACAAGTGGTTTTTGCTCAGCTACTAACCTAACTAACAATTGGCAGTTCGAGCCCACGTATCAGTGCTGCAGAAGAAAGTCCTGATAATCTGCTTCCATAAAGATTGTTGTTGTTGTTGTTATATGCCATCGAGTTGGCCCCGACTCATAGCGACCCCTCCTTGGGTTTCCAAGGCAGTATCACTACGGAAGTAGGATTGCCCAACCTTCCTTCTGAGGAGTGGCTGTCCATAAAGATTAGAGCCAAGAAAACCTTATGGATCTCAGTTCTACTCTATAACACATGGAGTCACCATGATTCAGAATCAACTCAAGGACAATGGGTTTGGTTTTTGTTTTTTTCTTGTAGGAAAAAGCAAAAAAGAATAGTAAATCAAAATGTGTTAATTAAATTATTCGCTTAATTGAACATAGTAAAACAAGGGATATCTCCAGGATATATTTTATTGATCCAAGATGTACTTGGACACATGGAGTTCTCATGACAACTTTTTGTAATCTTGTCTGGAACCACACAGAGTGAGATAAGAATCCAAATGCAATAACTGATTAGTTGTATGGGTTGATAAAGTGAAAGGGAAGGAGTGAAAGAAAATGGAAGCAGCATTAAAGCCTCATTTTGCCTAGTAATAAAATTAAAACAAAAGCACTATTATATAAATGGATCTCTCTATGTTACACATACATCTTTGTTTCTGGAAAGATGATTGAAACGCAGTAGTGAAGGTTTATTAGCATAAATGTGAGGGAAACTATCATAGACTTGAAATAATGGGATGTAAAATACTGTTTAGTTTCAAGTCACCGTCTTCAAAGTGGAGTTTTCTAAATTTGGGGTATATTTTTGAGACTATTAAGGAAAGAAGAAGCATCCTATAATGTATAAATCCAGAAAATCAATCGTACAAGTGCAAAATGGGGAAAACCTGGCATGGTAGTATATGTGAAAAAGATGAGGTGCTTTAGTTCAGAATGTAGAAAGTAAGCCTTATTTATTGTTTGCTGATCAGATAGCTCCTGTAATGTTGCATTTAGTTTTAGGTACTACCATTTCAGGGGTTCTTGATAAACGTCACTACAGGATGGTGAGATGTTTGTGGACCATTTCCTATATGAAAAAGTTCAGAGGACTAACAAGTTTTATTTGTCTTGAAGAAATGTAGTGATAATTGTATTCATCAGGGCTTCATTTATAAAATGTTATGATCTACCTTCAAGACTACAACTCTTCAACCCAGGATCAAGGGAAGAAAGTGACAAAACAAGAGATTTAAGAGCTTTCCAGAAACTGAATAGGATGTCTCATGAAATTGTGAGGTCTATATTCTTAGAAGGAGATTCTGGTAGCATAGTGGCTAAGGCACTTGACTGCTAACCAGAAGGCTGGTGGTTCAAACCCACCAGCCACTCCTTGGAAGGAAGATGGGGCAATCTACTTCCGTAGTGATACTGCCTTGGAAACCCAAGGAGGGGTCGCTATGAGTTGGGTTTGACTCAACGGCACATAACAACAACAACAACAACATATTCCTAGACATACTGAGCAGAAGTTAGGCAACAATCTCAGTGAGACTTCATAGAGGAAAATCCAGAGCTGGGCTGATTCCTAGAGTCCTTCGCAATCCTAAATTTGTATAAGATAAAGAACAATGAAGTGTAAGAGGTAGGGATGAATGAAAGGCCCCACACTTTTTCAAGGTTCATTTGTGTTGCAACATATATCCCTTGGAAACTCACAACAAACAAGATAACCATGAGGGCTGAATAGCTCTTTAGGAGCAAAAAAAAGAGTGGGAAGTTTCTCATTCCTCCTGCTCTGGAACAAAACAGAGAATGCAGTGAGAATGAGCTATATCTACCATGCACTTTCATCTGCCCTAATATTATTTCCCTGTCTCCTCTTAAAATCCCATGCTGAACCCACTCTTCAAGTGCCCATGAGTCTTCCTTCCTCAAGGCCTTCTTTTCAGGTAAGTTCTTAAGTTATTATCTGACTTGGGGGATTCCTGAGGACCTCAGAGAAGAACACTTGATGGGGAGATTTTAGGCAGATAGAGACTCAGAGAAGGAAGTACATACAATCATGCTTTCTTAAGGTTTATATTGGTCAAAAGCACTCTAGAAAATAGAGCTTTTTCAAAAAGGCCATGCCCTACAACAGGCTTTGGGACAACACATCTGATAATTCTTGGAATACTGTCTCAAGCATAATTGAACTTAATGTGGGAAATGAAACTGAGTATGCTAAGGTGGGAGAAATAAACCGTTTTCTTTCACAGGTCTTGCAGACCAAATCCACTGCTATCCAGTTGAGTCTGACTCATAGCGAGTAACCCTATAGGACAGAGTAGAACTGCCCCATAGGGTTTCCAAGGCTGCAAATCTTTACGGAAGCAGACTGTTGCGCCTTTCTCCTGTAGAGCAAAACTGCCAACCATTTTGATTAGCAGCCAAGAGTTTTAACCACTGTGCCACGAGTGTTGCTTCATAGGTCTTAAAAACTGCCATAGAGTCAATTCCAACTCATAGTGACTCCATTAGATTTCCAAGGCTGTGAATCTTTACAGAAGCAGACTGCTTCATCTTTCTTCTGTGGACTGGCTAGTGGGTCTGAACAATCCTTTGGTTACCAGCCAAAATTCTTAACCAACACACCGCCAGAGTGCCTTCATAGGTCTTGTTGTTGTTGTTATGTGCCGTTGAATCGGACCCGACTCATAGCGACCCCTCCTTGAGTTTCTGAGGCAGTATCACTATGGAAGTAGATTGACCCATTTTCCTTCCGAGGAGTGGCTGGTGGGTTTGAACCGCCAGCCTTCTAGTTAGCAGTCAAGTGCCTTAGCCACTATGCCACCAGAGCTCCCTCATAGCTCCATAGGTCTTAGGTGTCTTCATTTAATTGACAACATGGTGGAGAAGTAGTTATGCTTTTAAGACCTGACAACTCATACTTTTGGGATGCTGGTCTGGAAAGTCTATGAAGGAAGGTATGTAATTAGAAGTTTGGTATTTAATGACTATGAAATGAAAATGACAATAATGGAAACATAGCAGAGTAGATGCAGATTGGAATGGGAATCAGGACATTTGGAATCTTGTGGGTGTGTGTGTGTGTGGAGATTTTGTATATATATGTTGTTGTGTTATTGTTATGTGCTGTCAAGTTGGACCCGACTCATAGCGACCCCTCCTTAGGTTTCCGAGGTGGTATCATTAAGGAAGTAGATTGCCCAACCTTCCTTCTGAGGAGTGGCTGGTGGATTTGTACCACCAGCCTTCTGGTTAGCAGTCAAGTGCCTTAGGCACTACTCTACCAGAGCTCCCAGATATAGATATAGATATAGATATAGATATAGATTGGATATATAGATATAGATAGACATAGACATAGACATAGATACACACACACACTCACACATATAATAAGTGTTCTGGTTACCTAGTGCTGCTCTGACAAGAAATATACCACAAATAGGATGGCCTTTAAAAACAAGGGGTTTATTCTTAAATTTGGAGGCTTTAAGTCCAAGTTCAAGTGCCAGGCTCTAGGGGCTGGGTGAAAGCCCCTCAACCTTGGGGTCCAGCTATGCCTCCTGCTCTCAGCCCACTGAAGCTAGAGGCATTTCTTCAGTCAGACAGCTGCTGGCTGCTGAGGCTGAGAAGCCCCAAGGATGACAAGTAAAAAGGCACAGTCCCCATGTTACCAAACCACACGGCAGGCCATTAACTTTAAGTCCATTGTAAGTCCCAAGGTAGACAGAGCATAGCAGGCTGCTGAGCAATGACATGGCTACATGTAGAGTCCAAGCGTGCCATAGGCTAGAGACTATTCCCAAGGCTTCTCCTTACATGGAGACCACATCCCAAAGGCAGCTACTCACCTGCTTGTGGTAGACCCCACCATGGAGTTGATTGCCAGCCTCATCATGGGGAATAACTACCACCAGCTGCCCAGCCACTCAACCAGGTCCAGACAAGTTGACAACAAACATAACTACCACAATAAGGCAATTCAGCAATTCTTACATGTATAATCCAGGGACATTGGATTATATTCATCATGTTGTGCAGCCAAGTATCCTTGTCTAAATTATTCCACCATCCTAACCATTATCAGTCAGTGCTCCCTAAGCAGTGAATTCCCCTCTGCTCCTCTCTCCCAGCCACAGTAACCACTAATAGGTTTTTGTCTCTACCATTTGCCTGTGTTACATAAGTGGCAGGACCAGGCAATGTTTCATTCTATTGTACACCCAGCGTCTTTGACTATGAGTTGAAACCAACTTGACAGCACTTAACAACAATAACAACACATAAATGGGATCATACAATACCTGTTCTTTTGTGTCTGACTTTATTCACTCACCATGTTTTCAAGATTCAGCCATGTTGTAGCATGTATCAGAGCTTCATTCCTCTTCATGACTGAGTAGTATTCCATGGTATGTATATATACTGTTTATCCATTCATCTTTTGATGGACATTTAGATTGTTTCCACCTTTTGGTTATTTTAACAGTGCTGAAATGAACATTGACATACAGCATTTGGAATTTTTTAATAGTTCTGGTACTAACTGTGATCCTAAGCAAGTCATTCCCCAGAATTATAAATTTTTAGAAAGTTCGAACAGGTGTTGTTTGAAAATCATCCAGCTCTTAAATTTTATGTTTATACATTAGATCTATATTTATATTGTTGTTGTTGTTGTTGTTATGTGCTGTCAAGTCATACCCAACTCATATTGACCCCTTCTTGAGTTTCCGAGGCAGTATCACTACGGAAGTAGATTGCCCAACCTTCCTTCCAAGGAGTGGCTAGTGGATTTGAACTGCCAGCCTTCTGGTTAGCAGTCAAGTGCCTTAGGCATTAAGCTACCAGAGCTCTCATTTGTTAGAAATCATGAATATCACTCCTAAAATCATTATCATTCTTGAGTGTTGGAAGAATCTAATCATAAAATGATATGGCTGTGAAATTGTGAAAAAAACTTCACAGTAAAGATGGAAAACAACATTTGTTTTCTAATTTTTATTTGCTAGTAATAAATTTATAATCAGGATACCAAAATAACCAAACTCACTGCCATCAAGTCAGATCCATCAAGTCAGATCTGACTCATAGATACCCCTCTTTGGATTTCCAAGGCGGTATCACTATGGAAGTAGATTGCTGGTGGGTTTGAACTGCCAGCCTTCTGGTTAGTAGTCAAATGCCTTATGCACTATACCACCAGAGCTCCTATAATCAAGATAGAGTAATTAATTTAATTAATTCAGTTAGATGGGGTAACACACCATAGGAGAGGGTCCTTCCTCTTCAACTGATGTTCTCTAAACTCTTGTCTAATTTAGAAAACTGCTATTTTGAATATAGAGACTTGAAAATAAAAACTCATTTTTTTACATCATATTATTGCAAATCTATGATATTTTCTTTACAATTTATTCTAATTGTTTTTCACTACTGCAATCAATTATCAATTTACAAAGAAAATTCTAAGAAGAAAAATCTAGCATTTGTATACAATGTGCATTGCTGGGCACTCAATGCATACTCTAGAATATTGTTACATTTTTAATAGAACTTTTGTTTTAGTTGAGTTTCTAAGCTGATTAGTAAGGGTGATGGGATTTTAATTGAGGTTTTCATTTTCTTTTCATTTTTGGAAGACATCACTTTTTTTTCACCCACATAGCTAATCAGTCCTGAAAATCTTCCCAGGAAGAGTTTTGTTCTTACTTATTCACAAAGAGAAAGCTATCCAGTTGTGGTCATGGAGGTTAGCCTTCTGTACAAAAGATATCTTAATGATGTCAAAACAATATGCGTATCCCTCACCTTTGGACCAGAGAAAAAGGAGAAGTATCTTTTATATATATATATATATATATATATATATATATATAATAAATCTTTCCAAAGTATTCAGCCCCTAACTTCATTATACATTGGACTTACACAAATCCTTACAAGTGTGATGTCCACTGATGATCCTTCCTGCCTGGGCCTTAGAGTGGCAGTGGGAATGGGACTCTCCATCACATCAGGAATGCATTTATGATCATGCATTGCTTAAGTCTGTTTTTATTTCTCATTTTATGGAAAACGCGGCAGTAATCCCTTTAGAATTCCCCTCAGCTTAAATCTCAGAGACTGTTCACGACTGCCTCTTTATGTCTCAAGAGTACTTCAAGTTGCATAAGCCCCATATTCAACAGGTAAAGCCCACTTTGTTCTATAGAGATGGCTGGAAATAATGTGAAATTAAAGATTTAATCTTCTGGAAGCAACTCAGCCTTTCCTTAGTCTATCACAATGAAACTAAAATGTCTACTAACTTTTCAGTAAGTAGAAAAATCTCTGATTGGCAGCAGCCTGCTGCATTGATCCCCAAAACTATGTTGCTAAAAATTTTATTAATACAATTAGGCAAAGGGATGAAAGTATAGTCTTAAATGTTGGGGGGATTTAATTTCATGATGAAATTTTCTTTTATTTTAACCTAATGGACAGGATTTATGGGTAGGGAAAGAATGGGAATCACACTTTGGTAACAAATTAAGTGCCTTTTCTTTTTTTTCTACTCACCAGCAAAACTCCAATTCTACCAACACAACTGAGAAGAGGTTATCAAAGCAACATTGATATTAGCTGAAAGGATTAGATGAGTAGAGATTATACTAAATTGAATGTACTCTTTGTAATTTCTTTATTGAGCTTTGTATTGGATTTCTAAACTGAATATTCTTAATCTAGCCTATAATTTGAATTAATCATCCACATTAAACATTTTTCAGAAACACTGTAGGAAAACATCAAGAAATATTTAGTACTTTGTTTCTGGATCCCTGGTGCCCAAACACACTTTTTAGGGCTTTTGTCTCAATATCCTGACTCAGTCCAGAATGGTGTCATGCATCATGTTGTTGTTGTGTGCTATCGAGTTGGACCTGATTCATAGCGACCCCTCCTTGGGTTACAGAGGCAGTATCACTACAGAAGTAGATTGCCCCATCTTCCCCGAGGAGTGGCTGGTGGGTTTGAACCGCCAGCCTTCTGGTTAGCAGTCAAGTGCCTTAGCCACTATGCTACCAGAGCTCCCTCATGCATCATAGGGACCATTTTATCCAGCTTAGCTCAGAGTCATGCACTGCTACCCACTTCTGATTCTTGCAGGAGCAGATCTGTCTCTGAACCTCATTTGGGATTGCCATGAACAAATTTTCTTCCTCTTTTTTACATAAAAATTCCTTGGAATGGAGGACATTCAGGGGCAAAGACTCAGGGAGCAGAGTTACCTCTGCACTCAGAAAGCTACAGGTCTATGACCCACCTGTGGCCAGGCCTTGTGAAACATACACCTGCAGACTTGACTCCCTTATACTGTATTGATATGCATGTAGCCATTTCATCTTTTACTGGAGATAAGAGGAGATACATCTTTAAGTCTTTCACTTACAGGATTCATTGAGCCAAAATTTGTCAGGTATTTACTTAGAACAAATTATTGTTAGGTGCCATCAAGTTGATTCTGACTCAAAGTGACCTTATGTACAACAGAACAAAACACTGCCTGGGCCTGCATCATTCTCATAATCGTTGCTATGTTTGAGCCCATTGTTGCAGCCTTGTGTCAATCCTTCTCATCAAGGATCTTCTCTTTTGCTGACCCTCTACTTCACCAAGAATGATGTCTTTCTCCAGAGAGTAGTCCCTGTAGATAACAAGTGCAAAGTGCATGAAACAAACTCTCACCTTCCTCACTTCTACACAGCATTTTGGTTGTACTTATTCCAAGACAGATTTGTTCACTCTTCTGACACACACACACACACACACACACACACACACACATGTTGTTGAGTCGAAACCGACTCATAGCGACCCTCCTTGGGTTTCAGAGGCAGTATCACCACAGAAGTAGATTGCCCAACCTTCCTTCCAAGGAGTGGGTGGTGGGTTTGAACTGACAACCTTCTGGTTAGCAGTCAAATGCCTTAGGCACCATGCCACCAGAGCTCCCTTACTCTTCTGACAGTCCATGGTATTTACTATATTTTTCCATAGCACCATAATTGAAATGCATCAAATCTTCTTCAGTCTTCCTTATTCATTGTCCAGCTTTCACATGCATATAAGGCAATTGAAAATACCATGGCTTGCGTCAGGTGCCCCTTAGCCCTCAAAGTGACATCTTTGGTTTTTAACACTTTAAAGAGGTCTGTTGTATCAGATTTGCCCAATGCAATATGCCATTTGATTTACTGACTGTTGCTTCCATGAGCATTGATTGTGGATTCAAGTAATATGAAATCCTTGACAATTTCAATATTTTCTCTGTTTATCATGATGTTGCTTATTGGTCCAGTTGTAAGGATCTTCGTTTTTCTTTTATTGAGCTATAATCCATACTGAAAGCTGTAGGCTTTGATCTTCATGCTTCAAGTCTTCTTCATTTTCAGCAAGCAAGATTACATCATCTGCACATCTCAGGTTATTAATGAGTCCTTCTCCACTCCTGATGCCACACTCTGCTTCATATAGTCCAGCTTCTCAGATTATTTGCTCAGCATACAGATTATGTAAGTATGATGAAAGGATACAACTCTGATGCACACTTTTCCTGACTTTAAACACATATTGTCTCCTTGTTCTGCTAAAAAAAAAACTGTCTCTTCATCTATGTACAAGTTCCTCATGAGCACAATTAAGTGTTCCAGAATTCCCATCCTTTGCAGTGTTACTCATAATTGGTTATAATCCACACAGTTGAATAACTTTGTATAGTCAATAAAGCACAGGTAAATATCTTTCTGGTATTCTCTGCTTTCAGTCAAGACCCGTCTGACATCAGATGGGAATATTCCTCATTCCATATCCTCTTCTGAAACTGACTTGAATTTCTATAAATTGTTCTATATGTTATAAAACTTCAAACTTGAGCAAGGTGACTTCATCAATACCGTGCTGAAACTAACACACATAGGACTGCCCAGAGCAATAGAAGAAGCCCCACAACTCAGTCCATAAGAACACAGAAATCCTCAGCAATCTGGATGACCTCAGATCCAGAGTGATTTGCTTATGTTAAGTATGCTTCTTAGTAATCAAACAGTCTTAGCAGCATTTAATACACATAACCAGTGGCCATTGAGTCAACTTCAACTCAAGGTAACCTCTTGTGTGGCAGAATAGAACTGTGCTCCATGAGATTTTCGATGGCTGCTCTTTCAAAAAGAGATGGCCAGGCCTTTCTTCTGAGGTGCCCCTGAGTGGACTCAAATTTCTAATCTTTCAGTTAGCAGCTGAGTACATTAACCATTTGCACTGCACAGGGCCTCCAATAGCATTTGATAAGCAAAACAACTTAACTGAAATCTTAAAATAATCAGAGAAGATCATTAATGATTAAAGAAAATGGCTATATCGCTGCAAAAAATATCTAATGAGCAGGAGAGATTGGATAAAAAATAGAACATTTAAATTAGGTTATTTTAAAGGAAAAGGATGAGTAATTTCACAAAAACATAGTTTATCTTCTCTCCTATTGTCATGTCACCTCTATGGGCCCAGATGTCTTTGAAATCTTGCCACATAGGTCACTACCTACACTGATGTAATGGGCTTCCCTATACTGAGAAAATATTGAGGATCCTTCAGAGATCTCCTCAACTGGGCTCTGACATACTGAACTTGGCATATCTTCACAGAAAGCTTCTGATGCAAACATTCTTATTCAAAACATCACTAGTGCAATAACATAGACATATCTGGTGGTAGATGAACTAATGCACAAGTTTGAGTTCATGCTTGTAGGCTAAAGTTGTTTGATTTGGAGCCTCTCTGGGCTCCAAGCAAATTGTGCAGCTCAGAATGAAATTACTTAAATAATCAATGTTTACATTGAAATCCTGAATCCTGAATCCAACCACAAGATTTACATAGCCACAGATCCTTTACAAATAATAGTCCAAAGCAGTTGCCTTACCTGTCCATTTATTCTGGTAACCACCAGTCAGTCAATAAACACAGTGAGGGGCACAATTAGTACATTTCAGCTAACATATGTTGATCGATGTTTCACTATCTATCACTGTGTAAAAGCTGTCTAAAGATTTAGTGGCTTAAAACATGTTATAATTTCTTAAAATTTTATAACATGACTCAACTGGGCATTTCTACCACTCCACACATAGTGTCTGCTGAGACTAAAAAGTCAAAAGTGGCTTTTTCACTCACTTGTCCAACATCTCAGCTGGAATAGCTAGAACAGCTGGGAGGAGTCAAGCATCTCTCCCCTCCCATTATTCCTTGCCTTCCTCTCCTCTATTGCTTCACCACTCCTCTTCTGTCCTTTTCTTTCCTCTCCCCTCCCTTATCCTTCTTTCCTTTCCTCTCTGACTTCATGAAGCCACATAACTAGCCTGAACTTCCTCACAGTATGGTGCTCCCAGGATAGTTGGACTTCATTCCTAACAGTTATTTCCCAAGGGAAGCTTTCCAAATACTTGAAAGCATAAGCAAGTCCCTTAAGGCCCAGCCTTAAAAGTTACACAAGATTATGTCCACCACATACCACACACAGTGCCAGGGTCAACAGAGAGTCAAGGAAAGGAAACAGAGACACTTCCTCCAGATAAGAGAAGTAACAAAAAATTTGCCCCACTTTCAATTCAATACAAAGGAGCTCTGGTGGCACAGTGGTTAAGGCATTTGGTACCTAACCAAAAGGCCAGTGTTTCAAACCCACAAGCCACTCCATAGGAAAAAAGATGAGGCAATCTACTTCTGTAAAGATTTACAGCCTTGGAAACCCTATGGAGCAGTTCTACTCCATCCTATAGAACTGCAGTGAATCAGAATCAGCTTGATGGCAATTTTGTTTTCTTGGTGTTCACCACAATGAGTGTCTGTTATGAGGCAAACACTAGGGATACAATGTTTGAAGGAATCAATAACTGCCTTCTGAGAGTTCACTGTTTCTAACCAAGTTGTCAGTAGGAATATTCTTTAAACCCTCTATCTTCAGCCATCATAGTGAGTGTGTAAATGACTAAAAAATGAATAATTCTGCCAAATTTTTCACATTGGAACTAGATTGCCCAAACTTCTTTCTGAGAAGTGGCTGGTGGGTGTGAACTGCCAGCCTTCTGGTTAGCAGTCTAATGGCTTAGGCACTATGCCACCAGAGTTCCTTGTGCTGATATAACCTCAGTAATTCAACAAGTATCACCACCTGATTGATTAGGTGTCAGAAAGAGAGACAGTACAGGAGACCAGTCACTCTCCTTAAAAAATTTAAATATGACACAAAAAAAGAGAACCAGCACATGCAAATGTTTATTCCACAAATACTGTTGGACAGTCTGATAAAGGATGTGAGGAATACTAAAGAAATAAGTAATGTCTTTCAGCCTCACATTGATCACAATGTTATCAAAGTGACACTCTGAGAACTCTACAAAGACAATTGACTACAAATCAAGTGCTAAACTGACAAAATAAAATGCCAAAATATGTAATGCAGACCATAAGTATTACAGCCAGTTAGTAATGTCAGGCCACTTAGATGAAATAATTACACATTGATAGAGCAAACATAATGTCTGTCAATGTTGAGGAAGTGTGGAATTCCTTCCCCCATTCCAGTCAGAAATGTGGATATGTTACAGAAATAATTATAAATAAGTCCATGTGGAGAAACAGGCTGTGTCTATAACATACAACACAACCGTTGAAATTTGAAGTATTGGGTCATCACATCAATTACAGTATTTCACTTATGCAGCATCATTAGATAATGAGGTAGTCACATAAGTGAATTATCTAAGTAACTAAAATTTCCCTAATTTATGAAGGTACGTATTATATAAATGGATGGTTAAAAGACACCACTGGATAATGGTTGAGCAATATGATGAACATAATTAATGTTACTAAACTATACATGTGAAAACTGTTGAAATGCCAAATGTTTTTTTACTTCCATATTTTTTACACATACACAAAACTACTGTAATAAAAATACAGGCCTTCCAAATTTTCAGAAGAAATCTACACACATTTTTTTCTCCCCAGTGGATGGAGAAGGACATCATGCTTGGTAAAGTAGAGGATCAACAAAAAAGAGGAAGATCCTCAACAATATGGATTGACACAGTGTCTGTAACAATGAGCTCAGACACAGTAATGATTGTGAGGACAGTGCAGGACTTGCAGCATTTCATTCTGTTGCACACAGGGTTGCTATGAGTCAAAACCTACTCAATAGCACCTAATAAGAACTTATCTACTCACAGCAACCTGCATGGATTTTATAAATCTAATCTTGAGCAAAATAAGCAAGGCACATACAGGATGATCTTATTTATATACATTACAAAAATAGGCAAAAGTAAGTTATATTGTTTTAGGATGGAATCATAGAAGTTGAAACTATTTTTAAAAAATCAAGGAAATTAAAATAATTGTTCACATAATGGTTACCTCTACTGGGAGAGTATGGGGAATTAACCAAGGAAACACAAGGGAGTTCTGGGATGCTGGCAACATTCTATTTCTGCTCTGGAGTGTCAGTTACAGCACTTATCAGTCATCAGTTAATGACCATGTACCTCTTGGGAGAGTGGCTGGAGGAGGGAGGTGTATTGGCTGAGGAACATAAGAATCAGGGAATTTCCTCAGTGGCTTCTGCTGACACTTAGCTTTTGATGCTTTGCTCACCACCCTTTCCTGACAAATCTCTCATCAGTACAGAGCAGTAAGAAATGAGGATATGAAAAATTTAAAAAATAAAAAGAGAGAGAGAGAGAGAGAAAAGAAAGAAATGAGAGTATGAATTTTTCATCATTTGGCTAAATTAAGAATATCCCTGTGATAAATCGGGGATCTCTCTCTCTCACTGCCTTCTTTTAATTGAAAGGGCTGATGCCTTCAACACCACTGATAAGAGTTCCTTTCCCTCAGGGTTCCGGCAAGATGGCGGACTAGGCAGAAGGATTGCACAGACCCTCTTCAACAAAGAAAAGGGAAACCAATTAACACACACACAGAAGATAATCTTGGACCCCTGAGCCTTGAAGGAAAGGATGCAGAATTGGACTAAACCCCAACTAGCAGAAGAATTTGCATGAAAATACCAAAA
>NW_006921983.1:1362473-1380150 GCF_000298275.1 Orycteropus afer afer | reverse complement strand
AAAAAAAAAAAAAAAATGTTCCTTTCCCTCACTCAGGAGCTTTTACATTCAGGTCCTTGTTACTGTCCTTTCTCTTCTACCAGGATCAATGATTTCTTGCAGTCTCTCCCATCAGGAGCCAGATTCAGGATGTGAATAGTACCCAAGGGCCTAAAAGGTTTTTTTTTTTTCTATTTGCTTTTAGATTAAATAGGTGATTCTCAAAATGTGGCCCTTGGACCAGCAGCAGCAGCATTATGTGGAAACCTTAGAAATGTAAATTCTCAGTCCCTAGCCCAAACCTACTGAATAAAAATTTCTAGGTGTGGGGCCTGTAATCTTTACTTTTACAAGTCCTCCAGGTAATTCTGAGTTCTGCTCAAGTTTTGGAACACTTGGCTCAGGCATTCTTTATTTGTAGAATGCTTTTTGTTGCTGTTGTTAGTTACCTTGGAGTCAGTCCAACTCGAAGGTGCCCAATATATAACAGAACAAAACATTGCCATGCCTGCCTGATCTTTGATATGTTTGAGCCCATTGTTGCGACTATTGTGTTATCCATCTCATTGAGGGGTTCTTTTTGTTTTTTTTGCTGACTCTCTACTAAACCTATGGTCCTCTTCTAACAAGATATTATCATTGGGAAAAACTGGGTAAAGGGTATGAAGGATGTCTCTGTGTTACTTCTTACAACTGCATATAAATCTACACTTACTGAAAAAAAAAATTTAATTGAAAAAAAGCGGGACTCTGTAGCATAAGAATGAAACAAAGGCACAAAGTTCTTGAGTTTTAGGAATTGGCAGGGGTGTCCTTAAATTAAGCCCCTAAATTGTAACAAGGAATTAAATTCCCTAGACCATGTCATGGAGCTCTGGTAGCATAGTGCCTAAGGTACTTGACTACTAACCCGAAGGCTGGTGGTTCAAACCCACAAGCCACTCCTCGGAAGGAAGATGGGGCAATCTACTTCCGTAGTCATACTGCCTCAGAAACCCAAGGAGGGGTCACTATGAGTCAGGTCCAACATGATGGCACATAACAACAACAACAGACCATGCCATGGTCCATATCTGGGATCACCATTAAAAACTACAGACTCTAGGACTAAAAGCCTAAGTCAAAGTTCCCACTGAGCACTGTGTTGGTTATGATTTATAGGAAGCTGCTGATCTAGGGAGACAGGTACATACAGACACGACTGTGAACCAGAACCTGAGACAAGCTACCCAGTATCTCAGTAAATACTTCTGTGATACTGCCAATGTCACCACAGGGCATAAGGCCTGGGCCACCAATATATAACTTAGTTCTGAACTAGAGACCCTAAGAGGCTGGGTGGAAGCAACTGAAAAGCCACAAGACATAGAAGGGTGAGCATAAATGATGTTTAAGAGACACAATGAGAAAACCCACTTAGGATAAACTGCAAACCAAAACTATAATACGTGAAGAAAACTAACATGAAAGAAAACAGCCCATGTAATCAACTATCAGAACACAAATTCACTCCAGATGAAACTAAAATAATACAACAACTTTTTAAAAGACTTGGAAATGAATATTCATCATCCTCAATGAAATAGATTAAGCAATATCAGACTGTAATTAATTAGTAACAGTTGGATATGTAAAGAAATCATAGAAATTAATAATACATACGTATATATAAACAAGCTTCCTAGAAGGAATAAATGTTAGACTAGGAACATAGAGAAAATTAGTTAAGTTCTTAGCCAAGAATTCATTTGGAGTACAGAACTGAGACTCACAAAGTAAAGCATGTAAAAAGGAGTTAGGAACATGCAGGGATAGAACTTCCAACTTATGTCAAATAGGAATTCCAAAAGAGAAGACTAGAGCAAATTGTGAAGAGATGATATTTGAAGAATAAAAGGTTGGAAACTTTTTGAAATGGAAAAAAAAAAAAAAGACACTAGTTCTCACCCTGAGAATTTATTCAGAAAACAAAAAAGCCTAAACAAAAATAAATCTACACCTAAAGACATAATAAAGCTGTAAAGCATCAGTAAAAGAGAATATAGCCTCTTAACACTCACTAGAGAAAAAAAAAGAGATTATTGCCAAATGGAACAATAAGTATTCCAATAGCAGACTTCTCATCAGCAGCAAAGGATATCAGAAGACCATGTGCAATATCTTCAAAATGCTGGCAATGCTAGGCCTGCAAGTGCAGGGCAATGGCCAGCTGAAGCCATTGAAAGACCTGCAGTCTTCAGCTGGCCACAGTTCCTACAAAACTCCTTCACTGAATATCTATGCCTTCTTGGCCCCTGTAAACATTTACCGGTGTTGCCTCTGGTATAGATTAAGAAGCTTGGATGTAGAACATAGGTTCCATGATTCCTTGACTGTCTAACCATTGGCAATATCCTAACAAAGAAGTAATGATAGAGCCTCTAGAATTTAAATCAATCAAAATAGCCATTGCTATTCTAAAATACTTAATTATTTTCAGAACCTGTTTCTCTATGAAAAATAAAATTGATTGCATGTGTTAAACAACAATTTTTTACAGTGCATTTTAACTGTGGTCTTCATCATTTTGAGACAGGGGGCTAGAGGTATAGACATTCTCCTACAAACCCATGATAGAAAGAGGAAGTCCCCACTCCAAAATAACATTTTAAAAAGGAATCAATTTTCTAGGGTAGCCACAAATACTTATCTATATTATAATAAAGATGAAATATTTTATTTCCAATATTTTTTCTGTATTTATGTATTTCCATAAGAGATAATGCAGACATGAAGACCTTTTAACATAAACTATGACTATGAAGTGTTCTAGTCCAAGTATATTAAGTGTACCATAGGAGCTCTGATAGCTTATTACCTAAGGCACTTGACTGCTAACCAGAAGGCTGGTGGTTCAAATCCACCAGCCACTCCTCAGAAGGAAGGTTAGGTAATCTACTTCTGTAGTGATATGCCTCAGAAACCCAAGGAGGGGTTGCTATGAGTCAGGTCCAACTCAATGGCACATAACAACAACAACAACAACAACAATAACATTGAATAGCCTAAGAACCTAACCAGAGCTATAATTTTCTGTATGAAAATACTTCTTAAATTGCAAACAACTGGCATGCAAATAAACATTAGGAGCCTGATAAATTTCTAATTTGGAGATTCATCTAACAATTTTTTTTCACAAGATTGTTAACAGATGCAAAGAACAAAAATCATTTACCAAGCTAAAAAGTGAACAGAAGTACTTATAATTAATTATCATTAATAGGTACTATTGTTTAAAAATAAATATGTCTTTGTTTGGCATAAATTTCTGGTGACATAACTGGGAAGAATAAGAAATGAGGAGAATAACTGGGTATCTCTCCTGATGCCTAAAAGTAGTGCACAGAAGGAGTGTCTCCCAATCATCTGGTCCCGGCTCCCTCGGGAAAATATTGGGGAAAAAGAAAGTGTTTGTTTCTAAGCACCTCTATTCTCTTAGTTGTGAATCAGGTTAGAAATGAATAAAGACTGCCTACCATTTGGCACCAAGGAAATCCTTGTAGTCTGGCTTCTAATTGTCCTGGGTGGAAGCAGGCACAGAAATGAATGATCCCCAAATCCCTTCCACCTCAGGCTTATCTGCTTCTAACCCCAAGCTGATTGTCATCATGTCCTAAGGATATAGACTCTCATCCTGTTTTTGTTCTGTTTGGCTGAGCTGTGGTGTGTTACCCCAGGTTGCATTTTATATATCACCTTAAGGGTCAGGCCTGGGGAGAAAATGGCAAATGCCCCAGGCTTATTAATGAGGGCAAGAAGCAGACGTGCCACAAGCAGCAGTTTATAACTGAACTTCAACTCCTCTTCTACTTGTAGAGAAGGTCCTATATGATATGACTGGAAAGGGAAATAAATTTATCTAGAAATGTAAAGGCAAAGGCAAAACAGGAAATGGCCAACATAGGGTGATATGCTGGTTGAAAGGGGATATATGAGGGTAGATGTTGTTGTTGTTGCTGTTGTTATTTGCCGTCGAGTCGGCCCCGACTCATAGCGACCCCTCCTTGGGTTTCCAAGGCAATATCACTACGGAAGTAGGATTGCCCAACCTTCCTTCCGAGAAGTGGCTGGTGGGTATGAGGGTAGATACTAACTCCTAATAACATATTTTTAAAAAAACATTATTTTTTAACTGTACTGCTCTCTTTTTAGCATCTCCATGTCCTCACTCTTAGCTTTTTTTTTTTTTTTTTTTTTTTTCTTTTCACTTCCACATTCCTTTCCATCACACCCTCTTCTCCATCCTTTGAAACATCCCTAGACTCTGATCATTTTCAGGATTTAGCCAGTGCTTTCATTCCTTACCAAGGCATTATCACTCACCAAGTTACTTTTCCCAGGAATCATTTAGTTTAAAGGAGAACACAGGATTAGCCTGTCCTCAAGGTCCTGGCTTCGGGAGGCCCCAGAAAATGCCTTGTTTGGCTTTCTCAGGGAAAGTTGCAGGCCACATTTGGGACAAATCTCTTACAGCCTCTTCTTCAGACATTACAGTGGAGAGAAGGAGAATTCACTTCCACAATTCTTTAAGCCACTTTAAAATAACAAGGGGCTAGGAGAGTACATTACCGGCTGCACTGATATGAAGTGAATTCTTTGCAAAAATCCATGGATTATATTCTTATTTTACTCACTTTTGAGTGAATGTCAGAGTAGTTCATTAACTTGTTCCATTTCATACAGTCTAGACGCATGACTCCTTGACTCAGGAAAGATGATTTTTAACACAGCAAAATTAATGCAGTGAGGTAGGAGTGGTTTGGGAGTGAGGACAAAAGCCCTTTCCAATAACACTATCTCAACTATGCAGTGACTACCTTCAAACCAAGGGATGATTAGTAGTGGTTAACCACTATCATTGTAACCATTATCATAACTAATAGTTTTATGTCAAACAACTCTGTTGCCTGGCTACTCATGCTGTGGATTTAAGTATTTAATTCATATATGACCTCTAAGGCTGTGCCTTGCTTGGATTTTGCCTCCTCCAGGAATAACTTTAAGAGGGTTACATCCTAGTCAATAGGGCTATTTTGGTTTAAACTGTTTAGTACCAGGCAGCATGTGTTTCTAAAAACACTGAGTTAAAAAATCATCTTATCCAGTGGTCTCCACATTGAATTTTGCAGAGCCCTGCATTTCTGTGATGGTTCCTTAGAGACTCCCTAAGTAGGGGAAGGAAGAGGCCCAGTGGGAAATGAGTCCACACTCTACAGGATTGGAAAAGTTGTTTAAGATAGGTGTGGAATAAATCCAATGGAACGTGAACCCGAATACTCTTCCAGTGTTCCATGTGACTTCCGTTTCCCTGTGGGAAATACCTCAATTTGACCTGCATCTTTCAGTTGCCATGGTATCGAGGCATCTCTGTTTCCATGGCACCACTTATCCAGGGTAGAATGGATGGATCACAGGTCTCACCAGTATGTCTGTTTCTTTTCTTATATAAAAAGTAAGCAAACAAGGAGCTGTAGAGGAGCTGAAGGCATCAAAGAAGAAATGTACCTGAACTGTGTAGAACAAACCACATATGCCAGGGAAAATGGAGTTCACGCAAAAACCAATCAGGAATTTTTCCTCCAAACTACCTGGCTCAATACATGGAGATGGGTCCTCAAAATGCTGAGATATATGATAGTAGTGGCTTGAATACAATACAACAGATAAAAATGATAGGCAAAATAAAAGGAACCCTACCCTTGAATGTTTTTCATTTCAAATCTATACCTTCCATGACAAGAAGTATGGGCTAAAACACGCATAAAGGTGAGTGATGATGATCTTCAGAGGAAAGTCCCCCAATTTAGAGGGGAAGATACAGACTACATGATAGCAGCTATGTAGCATACCCACTCGCCCTACCTCAATATTCTTCCATTTCACTAACAACAGACTTCCTTAAGAAATAATTGAAATTTTAATATATTTTGGGGGATATATTTTGAGTAATGGATTAGAAGTCAAACTTTATGTAAGCACATCCCCAAATTGACCTCCCATGGAATCCTTCAACATAAAGAACTTCCTTGTGTCCTTATTTATTTTAACTTTGTTTTGATTTTTCGTTGGATCAGGGATTTCATGGAATCTTAAAATACAAAATTTAAGTTCAACCATTGTCTTCATGGACTCACTCAACCTCTCCCACTCCTCTCAGCTCACCCACCTATTAGACACACAGTCCTCATTTTCAGAAAATCCTTCCTCATAGCTAAGTCAATCCACATAATTCACTAGACTATAAGTTCCTTCAGAGCAAAGCCCTTGTCACTGTATCCCCTGCATCTTGCAGTACTTAGCACATATGAGTGGCTTAATATATATTGGTTAAATGAATGAACAAGTAAATAAGCAGAGAATACATATTTTGTCTCATTTTACATTGAAGAGAGCAGAAGAATCTTCACATAATTTTTTTTTTCTATACTTGAATACAAAACACTTCAAAGTCTTCCTTTCTCTAGGTTAAATATCTCTAGGGTCTGTCACCTTCCTTCCAAATTGGAGTTCTTTTCTGAATGTTCTCCATGTTCTCTGCACCAAGAATAGATAGAATTTTCTAGTAAGGTTTTGACTCACAGGGAAGACAATGGAAAAACGCTCTCATAGACCTCACTGGAAAGCCTACTGTTTCTCCACTTCCAATAATCTGTTTAGTCACTACTATTCCATTGACTCCTATTCACAGTTGATCTGTCCACATTACTTCCCATCTGAACGTACACAGGCAGCAAGTTCCAGTTTTATTGGGACCAATATGTTTCTACTTCTTCAGTACTCACCCCGTCCAACTTTCCCCTTTCATCTTTTCTGGCTTACAAAGCATGTAAGTTAGGATTCAGTCAGGAAAACAGAAGCAACATCAGACTTTTTACAAAGAAAATTTAATACTTTTTACAAAGGAATTTAACAGGACTAGAGGACTGGTAGCATAGTGGCTAAAGCACTTGACTGCTAACCAGAAGGCTGGCGGTTCAAACCCACCAGCCACTCCTCGGAAGGAAGGTTGGGAAATCCTACTTCCATAGTGATACTGCCTCGGAAACCCAAGGAGGGGTCGCTATGAGTCGGGGCTGACTCGACGGCATATAACAACAACACAACAACAACAGAGGACTGAAGCTCTGGTAGTATAGTGCCTATGGCATTTGACTGGAAACCAGAAGGCTGGTGGTTCAAACCCACCAGCCACTCCCCAGAAGGAAAATTGGGCAATCTACTTCCATAGTGATACCATCTTGGAAACCCAAGGAGAGGTCACTATGCGTGGGATCCAACTCGTAGGTAGTGAGTTGTTTGGTTTTTTTTTTTAGAGGACTTAATAGACATCAAGGAAATGCTGAGGTAATACAGTGATACAGTGTAATGCAATGAATTACTTAATATGGCCCTTCAAGCCATGGTCTGTGCACCTGCCACCAAATGACTGAGTAAATACAACCACTGCATGGAGTCAGATCCCTAGCAACCCCTCCTTGGGTTTCTGAGGCAGTATCACTATGGAAGTAGATTGCCCAACCTTCCTTCTGGGGAGTGGCTTGTGGGTAGGACAAGGAAAATGTGAGGTGCATGTGGCCCACCAAGGGGACTGGATAGGTTTCTAATAATGAAAATAAGGGTCTTGGAATACTTGTGGAGTGGGACCATGCAAATAAGGTGGTTGGATTTGTAACTTGAAGTTGGTCAGTTTTCTGCCCTGCTAGGCTGAAAATGAACCATCCCAGAGGAGGAAAGGGGGGGCCTGACCAGCACCAAGAAGAAGAGACAGGAGTAGAGCATGTCCTTTCGACCCAGAGTCACTGCATGGGAACCTTGTAGATCGAGGAGACACAAAGCTGTAACACCGGAGATGGTAAGAGATGGTGAGAAGCAGTGGCAGAGAAATGGTGGCAGCAGAGACAGCAGAGGCAGAAGAACCAAGAGATAGCATGAGACAGTGGGTAGGTGGGCTTCTGGAGAAAGTTGAGTGCCTTCAGGCAGGTGGCTTGCTGGTGGAGTGGGGTGCCTCTGAGCACTTATCAGCAGAGCTAAAAGAGCTTTGTAACACTTGCCTGAGCAGGGTAGAGGTCAACAGGCCCTAAGGCCTGGAGGCCAAGGGTCATAGAGAGGCATGCTTTAAGGCACTGCTAAGAAGAAGGTGCTCTGATCAAAGAACCATATTCTGAGTCATTTCTGATCCTGAATTGTAACCTGTCACTTCTCTAATAAACCCCTTAATTATGAGTCTGTGAGATCTGTGTGTCCATTGCAATGAATTACTGAACCCAGCAGAGAAGCAGAGAGTGCCATGGGAAGAGCCTACAGAGATAGGAGCTGCATGAAGCAGCTAGGGTGAAGGGAACTAAGGGAAGAAGTAAGGGTTATAAAAATCTAGGAGTTTGAAGGTGAGCCCTGATATCTGGGATGACCCTGACAGAAACAGGAAGCAAGCATAATAATCAATTCCTTCTTCCTTTGACCTTTAGTCTCCTCTAGTGCTACTTATTGGGAGCTCTGGTAGCATAGTGGCTAAGACACTTGCCTGCTAACCAGACGGCTGGCGGTTCAAACCCACCAGCCACTCCTCGGGAGGAAGGTTGGGCAATCCTACTTCCGTAGTGATACTGCCTCGGAAACCCAAGGAGGGGTCGCTATGAGTCGGGGCCGACTCGATGGCACATAACAACAACAACAACAACAGTGCTACTTATTAGCAGATCCTTGCAGGGACTCTCCTTTGCAGAATCCCACCCCCATCCTCAAAGAGTGGGATAGAGAAGGGTGGGTTTGGAGCTGAGAGACAATGCCTTAATAACTGACTCACTAATTTTTTTGATAATTTTCCTCTGTAGCAGGCATGGTTCATTCTTTCTCTGAGGTCAAGTAGAGCTCTGGTGGACACTGTACACTGTCAGCCTCACCTCTCAATGCCTGTGT
This sequence comes from Orycteropus afer afer, assembly GCF_000298275.1. Taxonomy (NCBI): domain Eukaryota; kingdom Metazoa; phylum Chordata; class Mammalia; order Tubulidentata; family Orycteropodidae; genus Orycteropus; species Orycteropus afer. Next base: position 1,371,216 of record NW_006921983.1, on the reverse strand, counting down.
CTGCTTCCCTGCCTGTGGCTTTCTTAAGTGCCAAAGGATCTTGCTCAGCTGGTGCACAGGGCAGCTGGAAGTACATGGGATTTAGCAATCCTCACCTGGGGAGAGTTTATATAAATATCTCAGCTCCCTCACTACTCAGTACAACAATTCTTGGACATGACTTTTCGTACAGGGTTTCCTCTGAGGGTTTCCAGCAGTACTTAGTCCCAGCCTCTCAAACTGGTGACCTGCAGTCCTCTAGTGGTAATTAGGTCTCTGTGGTCCTAGTTACCTAGCACTGCCATAACAGATATATTACACATGAATGGCCTTAAAGAACAAAACTGTATTTTCTCTAAATTCTGAAGGCTAGAAGTCCAAATCAGGGTCTCAGCAATATCAGTTTCTTCTATGAGTCTCTTTCCTAGTTTCTGCTGACTGTTGGTGATCCTTGATGTTATTTTGGCATTCTTTGGCTTCTGCCTTCACCTGGTATGTATCTCTGTGTCTATTCTGATCTTTTTATAACTCAGAAGTGATTAGGTGCAGAAACCAACTCACTCAGATACACTCTCCTTAACATAACAAAAGAAAAGTCCTATTTCCAAACAGGATCACATCTACAGGTACAGAGGTCAAGGCTTCAATATATATTTGGGGAAGACAGAATTCAATCCATAACATCTGCCACTAACATGCCCTTTCTCCCTTCCTTATCTCATTTACCATCATTCCTTTATTTATGCTTCCTGAGACAAACTTCCAAAAAGACTACCTGCCCCCAACTATTTGCTTACAGGTCTGTTTTGTAGGGAACTCAAACTAAGATATCTTTCCTTTGGCCAGTGACCCTCCTCAGCCTGTAGCTCAGGATCATTTGTGGACTTCATGAGTAAGTAGTCTATTGTAAGGTTTTTCAATCAGTATTCCACTTGTCAGGCTATTGTGGGTAATTTTAAATCACATTGGTTTGTGGACGTCCTAGCTTTATTTAATAATTTCAGCCTTGTGTGCATTATTACTTTTGAATCTAAACCTCTTTGACTTTGACTCCCATATTGCTATCTCATTGTCACTTTGTAATCATGCATTACTTCAGAGACACAGTCTAGGACAGCCCAAAAGATAGACTAAATACTGTCACATAGAGACAAAATTTGTCTAATCAAGAAACAATAGAGGTGGGAAAGGGAGAAATTCTAAAGAAATCTCTGTTATTTTCTCTCAGTCTACTGCCTTGGTACTTGTTTCTGTCAGCTGCTTAGTCATATTCCGTACCTCTCCCTTACAGGGACCATGTTCACAAACGTGTGCATTTTCACTTGCACTCTATACCACCTCTTGATCAAGATGCTATGATTCTTTCTTTTTTTTTTTAAATAAATGGAAAGGACTATGCCTATAAACCCCTGTTCATGTAAATAACGAAACATTTAAATCACCTAAGCCTAGGTTAAATTTGTTCCTTAGATGAGAACTCCTTGACATTCTTCTATATCATAGTTTTGCAGTCTACTTTGTACTTCCTCCACTTGGTTAAAATAATTGTGCACTTCAGAAGCAAAAGCTTGGCCAAAGTTAAAATAGATAAGAACACCACTTCCTTTTTTAAGGCTTGACACTTTGTCAAGAAAACAAGATCTTTCTATAAGTTCGGTGCTTCTTAATAAAGAAGCACTATATGAAGAAGAACATGGCATCGGGATTATAGGAAAACTCATTAACAGTCTGTGATATGCAGATGACACAAGTTAAGAGGGCTTGAAGCACTTACTGATGAAGATCAAAGACTACAGTCTTCCATATGGATTACACTTCAACACAAAGAATACAAAAGTCATCACAACTGGACCATTTACAACATGATGATAAATAGGGAAAATATTGAATCCACAATTCAATCAAATTGAATCTACAGGAGTCCATCAACTAAGGAATGGATAACCAAACTATGGTACATACAGACAATGAAATACTATGCAATGCTAAAGAATAATGTAGAATCTGCAAAACACTGCATAACATGGACAAACTTGGAGGACATTATGCTGAGTTAAATAAGTCAATCACAAAAGGACAAATATTGTATTAGTCTGTTATTGTAAAAGCCAACGAAACGTTTATCTATAGAAGGACATTTTCTTTGTTGGTTACCAAGGGTGGGAGGGGAGGGAAGGGAATTTTAGATAGATAGAGATAAGTATTGATTTGGGTGAAGAGAAGGGCAATATACCAAATGTGTGTGACCAATATGGCAGCATTGAGGATGAGAAAGACATAGAGAGGTACATGGGAGGCACAGACAACAAATATGAACCCTTTTGCACATATAGTACTGTGTTGTCAATGAAGGCAAACATGGGTATATGGGTGTTTAGATGGGTGGACAGGCTGAACTATTAGGTATGTCTATGAAATGGGGAGTGTATCCAAGAACATATATAAGGTTGGCAGAAAATGGTCCTATAAGTTTACGAGAATGATCAGAATTCCCAGGTGTATAGTAGAGCTGACAAGGGGCAAGGTTGTGGTCACTGCTTGGTCACAGCAGCTACCCAGAGGGACCAAGTATTTGAACTTGTGGGCTTGGGACCATAGTCTCAGGGGACATCAAGCTCAATTGGCATAACGTACTATACAAAACATTGTTCCATCTCCTACTTTGGCAAGTAGAGACTGGGATCTTAAAAGCTAGCAAGCTGCCATCTAGATGCAACGATTGGTCTCTCATCATCCAGAGCAAAGAAGAATGAAGAATACCAAAATTCATGGAAACAATTAGTCCTAGTGACTGGTACACCATCTGATCTAGAGCCTATATGACTGTGAGACCAGAAGAACTAGATGGTGCCCAGCTACCATTGTCATCCACTTGGAAGGGGATCTATGTAGGAGATCCTTGATAGAATGGGAGAACAATGTGGAACAAAACTCAAAATCATTTGGAGGAAAAAAAAGGGGGGGATCAGATTTGCTGTTCCAATAGAGCCTGTTGGAACCACTGAGACTATGGCCCCTAGCTGCCCTTCAGGTCTGGAATTGAACCCACACCTGTGGTTTCCAGCCAAACAAAAGACAGGCATATGAGTTGAACATTTACCTCAAGTAAATACACTCCTTGGAGAGAACAATCATGGGAGAAAGAAGGGCTGCTTATGCACAGGGAGACAGCTCAGGGGGCAGGAGTCCATGGAAGGATGGACACTGGGAAGAGGTAACTGTGGGGAGGTGGTGGGAGGGGAGCTGTTGCATTGTGGTAAACTGTGGTCAATGTCATGAGACAAAGTGTATGTGTACCACTGTATGGAACGTGAATTTGCTCTTTAAATCTTCACCCAAATCACAATTTAAAAAAAAAAAATGTATTTACAATCAACTTCTACAGAACCAGCAGTCAGGAAATCAACCAATTTATTGCATTGGTAAATCTACTGCAAAAGATTTCTTTAAAATGTTAAATATCAAAGATGTCACATTGAGGACTAAGGTGCACCTGACCCAGGCCATGGTATTTTCAGTCACCTCATATGCATGCAAAAGCTGAAGAGTGAATAAAGAAGACTGAAGAATTGATGTCTTTACATGGACTTTCAGAAAAATGAATAAATATGTCTGGAAAGAATTACAGTCAGAATGTTCCTTAAGGTGAAGTGGGGAGACTTCATCTCATGTACTTTGCATATGTTATCAGGAGGGACTAATCCCTGGAGAAGTACATCATGCTTGGTAAAATGGAAGGTCAGTGAAAAAGAAGAAGACCTTCAACAAGATGGACAGACACAATGGCTACAATATAATAACTACTGTGGCACTCATGGGAGTGATTACATCATATCAAATCTCATTATCGGGGAAAACTACTTCCTATCTGCTAAACCACTTAGAATCATGGCCCAGCCAAGTTGACATACAACCTTAAGTATCACAGCCACCAAGACAAGATATTTGGTTATCATGCTGTCTAATTATCTAGTGCTGCTATAACAGAAGTATCACAAATGGATGGCTTTAACAAACAGAGATTTATTCTCTCACCATTTAGGAGGCTAGAAGTCTGAATTCAAGGTGCAAGCTATAGGGAAGGCTTTTTCTTTCTGTCAGATTTTGGGAAAAATCCTTGTCTCCTTTCAGCATCTGGTGGTCCCTGGAAATCTCCATGTGTCTTGGCATCAATTTTCCTCTGAGTTAAGGAGGTATTCAGTGCAGGAACTTCAAGTTCAAAAACATACCCTGCTCCTGGTTCTTCCTTCTTGGTGGTATTGAGGTCTCTCTAATCTCTGCTCACTTGTTTAAACTCTTTTATATGCCAAAAGAAATTGATTCAAGATACAACTTAATCCTATAGAATGTATCCTGCCTCATTAACATAACTATAGTTAATCCTGTCTTATTAAAATCATAGAGGTTCTGATTTACAATGTTTATGATAATTACATCAGATCACAGAATGGAAGATAATCACATGACACTGAGAATCTTTACCCAGCCAAGTTGACATAGGTTTTGAGGGGACATAATTCAATGCATAACTCATGCCAACCTTAAAGAATGGAGAAAGCCAATAAGAAAGTTTTAAATTGGAAGAAAAGAAAACGAGTGAGTGGAAAAACATCAAGGGCTATTCTCAGATATCCAGGAATGGGACTTCTGTTGAATGACTCAAAAAATCAGAACTAGGACCAGTGAGTGGAAACAAGGAGACAGATTCTGGATCAGCATAGGGACAATTTTCCAGCAGCATGAGCTGCCTAAAAATGGAACTTCAAGATTGCAAATAGATGCTATCTAGATTGGCTTTGGGATTTATTTTGGATTAGACTCTAAATCACATCTGCATGTACCTCTAAAATCTTTCCTGTCTCTAAATTTATTTTTAAAATCTCAAAAATAACTAGCGGGTCCACTAAGAGTTCCTGGGTAGTGTGAGCAATTAGTGTTCTCAACTGCTAGAGGAGGCTGGAGGTTTGAGTACACAGAGATGCCTTGGAAGAAAGGCCTGATGACCTATTTCTAAAAAGTCAGTCATTGAAAACCCTATGAGCACAGTTCTACTCTGACACACGTGGTTGAGTCTACTGTATAAAATCTAATCTTTACCACCTTATTAATTGTTGCCCAGCATCTTACTCTATTTTAAGGGCTTAAAAAATGATTGTGGGTTAAGTGTGTGTGGTGGGGTTGGTACCAGCCCCTCCCCCCAAAAAACATTGTGTGTTTATTTTTTAGTAGTTTTTCAGCTTCAGGGTTATTTTTAAAATTCAAAGTTTCAGGATTATCTTTAAAAATTTAAATAGTAACATTAATTACCTTATTTTTCAATGTCATATTCAAATCCTGAATCTCAAAAATAATTACTAGATCTAATGGTTTTCTAAAACTTATTGTTTACTGAAATACATTCTTTATTATGACCATAATGTCGTTGTGTGACATCCAATTGATTCTTACTCATGTACTCATGGCAACCCTTTAGGACAGAGTAGAATTGCCCCAGAGGGCTTCAGATGCTGCACTCTTAAGAGGAGCAGATTGCCAGGCTGGTGAGTTCAAACTGCCAACCTTCTGGTTAGCAGCCAAGTGCTTAACCACTGTACCTATCTTTAGAATTTGAATTTAAATGATTAGTAGGCACTCCTCGGAAGGAAGGTGGGCGATCTACTTCCATAGTGATACCACCTTGGAAACCAAAGGAGGGGTCGTTATGAGTTGGGTCCGACTCGATGGCACATAACAACAACAACCAGGCCTAATGGTTTTCTAAAGCTTATGGTTTATTAAAATATATTTTTTAATATGACTGTCATAAAATCTTATTTAAGATAGTGACACACTAAATTTTCCTTAGAATTTAAATTCTCTAGAATTTAGATTTTAAATTTTCTTTTCAATCTAAGTTTTTAGATTTTTGTAATCTAAATTCTTTAGAATTTATTTCAGACTTTGAACCCTTGCAACAAGGAATTTGGAAGAAGAGAGATTGAAGTGGTAGCCTTGTTGAAAGTTTTCTAAATGTTGGCCTCTCTTTACCCTGGTAAAAGAAGGTAGTGAATAGAGCTAAAACTTAAGAATATTACAATATCTCAGAATCCATGACTAGAGATGATAACTGCCTAGCAGAAGTTGTTAGAAAAAGATTTAGGATTTAGGTAGAGTAATCTGATAGAATATTTCACTCATTTGTCTTTTATTAGTTGACATTTCCCTCATCAGTAAAGTAGGTACAAGGAAAGTGGAGAAATTTGGCTAATTAGTTATCCCATTTTATTGGATTCCTATTAATGGAAATTCTACCCTATACACTAATGCCTTGTATTATCAAAGATAAAGTAATTAGAGGACAATAATGACCATCCCTGGGTACAGATCCATACATACTGCCATTGGTTTTGTAATATCAGCTACGATCTGACCAGAAAAATCATAAAGTAAATACAAGTCTGCCTACCTTCCTACTTCCTCTTCTACGTTTTCTCCCTTCTGTATTGACCTTCATCAGTTGCCTCATTCAAGAAAAGACTAGGTGTAAGTTATTTACACCTTTGTCTGAGTATAAATAATTGTCATTCCTATTTTGGAGCATTTCTGTGTTATGCCTTAGGTCATGTGATGGGGGAAAAAGCTTAGCTGGAGAAATTCAGATTCAGAGAGCAAAAGGGAGAGAGAACTGTTTTAAGATGCAAGGATGAGCATGAATGTCCTTGAAATCAGTGTCTTTTGCCAGTCTGTTTCAGAGACTCCCTACTAAGCCTTCCCCAACATTCCAATAATATTCTCTATGTCCTGCAAGGAGGCAGCAATAGGGATCCAGGTAAGGGGAGGTTGGAGAGGTTTCCAACAGCTAAGGGAGACAAACTTGTCTGTCAGTTTGTCCTACTGTGTTGACATTTTGCTGTGAGTCTTGAGGCTGTGCCATCAGTGTTTCAAACCCAGCGGGGTGCACATGGTGCACATATATCAGCATGGCTTGCAGACTGAGACAGACTAGGAAGAAGGAAGAGGCCATCCACTTCTCAAAGACTTGGCAAGGGAAAACCTTATGAATAGCAGAGAAACACTGTCTGATACATTACTGTGCAACTTTATGAATAGTCAGGAACCATTGTCCAATACAGAGGAGGAGGATGAGTCACTTAGGTTAGCAAGCTCTCGAAACAGGATTGGGAAAGAGCTGCATCATCAGAGTAAACCCAGCCTTATTCATATGGATAAGGTAAAGCTTTCAAGACCTCCATTTGCTGACCAGCATGACTGAAATTGAGGAGAAAGAGATGCAAACATCCATTAATAGTAGGAACATGGAATGTATGAAGTATGAGTCTAGGAAAATTTAAAGTTGTCCAAATGAATTGGAATGTATAAAGATTGATATCCTAAGCATTAGTGAGCTGAAATGGACTAGTTTTGGCCATTTTGAATCAGACAACCATATGATCCAGGAATGACAATTTGAAGAGGAATGGTGTGGCATTCATCATCACAAAGGATGTTTCAAGATCTGTCCTGAAGTACAATGCTGTCAGTGATAGGATAATATCCATAGGCTTACAAGGAAGACCCATTAATACTACTATTATTCAAATTTATACACCAACCACCAAAGCCAAAGATGAGGAAATTTAAGATTTTTATCAACATCAACAGTCTGAAATTGACCAAACATGCAATCAGGATGTGTTAATTATCACTGGTGACTGGAATCCAAAAGTTGGAAACAAAGAAGGATCACCGGTATTTGGAAAATTTGGCCTTGCTGACAGAAATAATGCTGGAAATTGCATGGTAGAATTTTGCAAGACCAACGATTTATTCATTGCAAATACCCTTTTTCGACAACACAAATGGCAGCTGTACACATGGACGTTGTCAGATGGAACACACAGGAATTAGACTGACTACATCTGTGGCAAGAGGAGATGGAAAAGTTCAATATCTTTGCCAAAACCAGGCCAGGAGCCGATTGTGGAACAGACCATCAACTGCTCATATGCAAGTTCAACTTGAACTTAACAATTAAAACAAGTCCACAAAAGCCAAAATATGATCTTGAGTATGTTGTTATTGTTGTTATGTGCCATCGAGTCAGATCTGACTCATAGCGACCCCTCCTTAGGTTTCTGAGGCAGTATCATTATGGAATTAGATTTCCCCATCTTCCTTCTGAGGAGTGGCTGGTGGGTTTGAACCGCCAGCCTTCTGGTTAGCAGTCAAGTGCCTTAGCCACTATGCTACCAGAGCTTCCGATCTTGATTATATCCCTCCTAAATTTAGAGACCATCTAAAGAACAGATTTGATGCATTGAACACCAATGACCAAAAACCAGAAGAATTGTGGGATGATATCAAGAACATCATCCATCAAGAAAGCAAGAGGTCACTAAAAAGACTAGAAAAGAAGAGAAGACCAAAATGGATGACAGAAGAGACTCTGAAACCTGCCCTGGAGTGGAGAGTAGCTAAAGAAAATGGAAGATGACAAGACAAAAGAGCTGAACAGAAGATTTCAAAGAGCAGCTTGAGAAGACAAAGCCAATTACTATAATGAAATGTGCAAAGACTTGGGGTTAGAAAATCAAAAAGGAAGAACACGTTCAGCATTTCTCACACTGAAAGAACTGAGGAAAAAATTTAAACCTTGAGTTGCAATATTGAAAGATTCTATGGGCAAAATATGTGTTTTATTGACTATGCAAAGGCATTTGATTGTGTGGATCATGACAAATTATGGATAACATTGAGAAGAATGGGAATCCCTGAGCACTTGATT
>NW_006921983.1:1351418-1360376 GCF_000298275.1 Orycteropus afer afer | reverse complement strand
TCTCCTTGAGGACTAAGGTGCACCTGACACAAGCCATGATATTTTCAATTGCCTCATATGCATGTGAGAGCTGAACAATGAATAAGGAAGACCAAAGAAGAGTTGATGCTTTTGAGTTGTGGTGCTGGTGAAGAATACTAAAAGTGCCATGAATTGCTAAAAGAACTAACAGCTCTGTCCTGGAGGAAGTACAGCTGAAATGCTCCTTGGAAGTGAGAATGGCCAGACTTCATCTCACCTACTTTGGTCATGTTGTCAGAGGGGACCATTCCCTGGAGAAGGACATCATGCTTGGTAAGGTGAAGGGTCGACAAAAGAGGGGAAAGCGTTCAAAGAGATGGATTGACACAGTGGCTCCAACAATGAGCTCAAGTGTAGCAAGGATCATGGAGCTGGCATGGGATCGGGTGGTGTTTCGTTCTGCTGTGCATAGGGTCATTATGAGTCAGAAATGACTCGATGGCACCTAACAACAACAACAACAACATGTCCTGCTGGCTGAGAATCCAACTCAGCCCACTGGAGGATCATTATTCTGAAGTTGAGTTTCATCGCAGTGACACCTGATGAATGGACCCATATGAATAAACACAATGTTTTGTCCTTTCACTAAAGTTAAAGCATATAGATAGCATTTTTAAAGGCTAGAGAGCAGAAACCCTACCAACAAAGGCATTTGTTGTTGTTGTTGTTACGTGCCGTCCAGTCAGACCCGACTCATAGCGACCCCCTCCTTGGGTTTCTGATGCAGTATCACTCTGTAAGTGGATTGCCCAACCTTATTTAGTTTGCTTTATTTGTGGTTATTTTAATGTATATTTCAGTTCAAATTTATAAAGGCTCCATGAGATAATGCAATTGTGATTTTAAAAAAAAATAATATATCCTTTCATTTTTATAAATTGGAGAAATTAATCAAATTAAAATAGTCTTCAGAAAGCTCTCTGTGGAATTCCATCCAAATGGTCAAAGTATCTGAACCCCATCCCTGCCGCTGTGGTTGCTGACCAATGCTGTTCATCAGAATGACTCAGCTCAGAGGAATTGTCACAGTGGCTTGAAACCATAGTAAAACACTAATAATGATAGTAATATTAATAATGCCAATTTGAATAAACTGAATATTATAGGACAACTGTGCTGACATTTAATGTTCTTACAATAATAGATCCAACTTTCAGAGAAAGCCAAGGGTTGTAAACCCATGAATACATTTTTTTCCCCTTACCAATATAATAGAACAATTGTTACATTGCATTTCTTTGATTGCTGTGAAGCTTAAGTTTTTTTCAGGCCTTTATTGTCTATGTGTTTCTTCTTATGTGAATTGTCTTTTTATATCTTTGACTTTTCTTAATGTCTCATAATGTCCTTTATACATGAAGGCTTTTAAACTTTTGTTGTATATGTTTCATCTGCTTAACCAGTTTTGATTGTGTGTGTTTCTTTTGCCAAAATAAAAATACCTTCATGTTTCCATGGACCATAAAAATTGCACATATTCATTGCAAAAAAGAATAAAACATACAGAAAGTAGGAGCAAGAGGATTAAAGTCACCTAAAATCACATCATCAGAGAAAACTATCATTTGGTACTGTTTGTTGCTGAATATTTTTCTAGATGTTTTGGGGTGAATTATAATTTTATACAAAGGCATAATTATATGTTTTTGTTATACAACATTTATTCACTAAACTATATGTCATAGATCTTTCAGTCATAGCAATGAATATAGGCATGCATGATTTTTAGCCCCTGCCTATCACTTCAGTCTAATGGTGTGCCAGATCACTTTAATATATTCCTTATTGTTGGATTTTTCAATTGATTCTAATTATCAGCTATATTATAAACAATAAAAGCACAAATTTTAGCATACATTTTTGTACATTTTCCTGATAATATCCTTTGGATAAATTCTTGGAAATGAAATTGTTAGGCTGATTTTAAACTTTGACACATTTTACCAATCCTCTCAAAAAAAAAAAAAAAGTGCCGGTAACATTCTCTTTCACCATACATGATGGTGACATTTCCCCTATACTTCAATCTTGAATGTTATCAATCTTTTAATTCTTTCCAAGCAAATAAATTAATCACACAAATTTATTATTTTACAGCTCTGGAGGTCAGAAGTCCTAAAATCAAAATGCCTGCAGAACTGCATTCCTTCTGGAGGCTCTGAAGAAAAATTTGTTTTGTTGACTTTTCCAAATTTTTAGAGGCTGACTGCATTCTTTGGCTCATGATTCCTTATTCCATCTTCAAAACCAGCAGCATAACATCTTCAACTCCTTTTTCTCTCTCAACTCTGTTTCCATTACCTCATCTCTTTGCCTCTCTCCCTCTCTTTCTCTCTCTGTCTCTGTCCCTTTCTCTCTAACACTCCTGTCTTCCTATTATAAGGACCCTTATGATTACATTGGTTTCACAGGGTAAACCAAGATAATCACCCATCTCAAAATCCTTTACTTAATCATTTCTGCAAAGTCCTTTTTACCTTGCAAGGTAATCTATTCAGATTTCAGGGTAACATGGTCTTGTTGAAGGCTTGGGAGGCATTATTCTACCTACCACATAAAGAAAGACCACCATTATGACTCCTCAGTCTCTGAACTACTCTGTTGCTTCTCATTCATTTATTATCCTACATGAATATTTTTCAAGATTCAACAACATCAAAAAAATATGTATAATTAGGATTTGATTGAACCATATATACTTAAATATGTTGTTATTGTTGTTTTTCCCTCAGGAGCAAAGAGTTGAGTTAATCACATGTGTTGATTCATAGTATCTTATCCTCAGCTGTTCTTACAGAGTTCTTCTCTTGTTTTATACATCGTTGTTTTCCTTCACCTCTATTCTTATTCACCATTTTTTCAGGATACAACCATACTAGTGTGTACTCTCTGGTTTATATGTGTTTCTTAAAAAGTGCATTCTTGAGAGAGGAGACAAAATGGTGTCCTGGTGACATACTCCATGCAGTCCTTCTATAACAAAGACCCCCCCCAAAAAAAAAAACTGGAACAGATACAGATGATAATCCTGAAACTCTGACAATCAAATGAAAAGACAAAGAACTGGATTAAACACTGACTGAGAAAATAAAGAGAATGAAAACAATGATCAAAAAGAGAGACAGCAGGGAACCGACATAGTGTGGCCACTTTGAGACACAGAAGACAACATACAGGGATGAGGAAAAGCTAACTTCATGGAATCACCATTAAGACAAAGAAACATTGTAAACAATTCTGTAGTGAAAAAGTTGAGTAGACTATGAGCTAGATCTAAGAGAGGAAAGTGCAGCAAAACAAGTGAGAATTTCAGTGGCATTGGTGACTGCAGAGCAATGAGGGAACCAGTAAATAGGGATGAAACCACTCACCTGTAGTAAGCCCTAGTTACTTGGGTTCATGGCCTACACAGAAGGGAAGGTCTATGAGGTTGGAGACCCTGGACTCTAGGTAATCACCCACACTTTTACTGAGTTGAAACAGGGCTTGAATAATCAGCTATACTCACTCAGAAGTGCACTGGGCCTGTTCTGGTGACCTAGTGCCTCTTTGACAAGAAAATACCACAAATGGGATGGCCTTAACAAACAGGAGTTTATCCTGACAATTTGAAGGCTGTAAGTCCGAGTTCAAAGTGCCAGGTTCTAGGGGCTGGGTGAAAGCCTCTCAGCCTTGGGCTTCAGCTGTGCCTCCTGCTTCTGGCTCACTGGAGCTAGAGGCTTTTCTTCACTCAGACAGCTGCTGGCTGCTGAGGCTGACAAGTCCAAGGTTGGCAAGGAAAAAGGCATAGTCCCAATATTACCAAACCACATGGCAGGCCATTAATTTAAGTCCATTGAAAGTCCCAAGGTCAGCAGAGCATGGCAGGCTACTGAACAATGACCCAGCTACATGCAGAGTTCAAGTGTGCCATAAACTAGAGACCATTCCCCAAGGGTTCTCCTTATATACAGGGAGCAGACCATAGCCCTAATGCAGCTACTCAGCTGCTCAGAGTAGATTCCACCATGGGGTTGTTTACCAGTCTCATTATGGGGAATACTACATGCAGCTTCCAAGCTACTCAACCAGGTCCAGCCAAGTTGACACACAAACATAACCACCATGGGCCCATGCCAGTGAATAGCAACCAGAGAAGTGCATTTTCCTTAACACACCTTCCCAGTTACCAGGGATGAGGCACCTCCTGCCTCCACCAACCTGGTGACTAGGAATGCCCCTCCTGCCACCTTCCACCTGCCTGGTTTTCTCAAATCATCTCCCCCATCAATGGCCACACATTGCATTGCACCCCGGGTGGACCAAGCTATATAGCTGCATATCACTATCTGTGTGTCTATGTGATTGACAGGGAGCATTCTCACAGACTTCAAGCCAAGTGCCCATAGTCTCCACTGTCAAGAGGTGGGTGGAAGTGTGAACCATGTTCTAGGAGCCCTCCACCTCCTCTGTCAGGGGTGCACACACATGCAGACCACATGTCAGGTGCCTGCTGCCTTCATGGTTAAGGTACAGGAGCATAGAGACTGTGCCCCAGGATCCTGCTGCCTCCACAGTTGCGTGTTCCTGTGAATCTTGTATCCTGAACACACCACCACCAATTCTTCAGTAACTGGGGGAAAACCCTCATGGGGATAGCACAACAGCCTCCTCCTCCCACTGCATCCAGTGGTTCACATCTCAGCAGATAGGGTGCCATGCGCCTTCCTTATAGCAGGGGCAGCCATTACCATACCACCTTTCTTTCCTTTTTCCTCTTTCTATTTCTTCCTTTTTGGTTATTTTTTCCCCCTCCCTATCCTTCTTCCTTTATTATTACTCATTTTTTCCATATTCCTTCACTCTTTTTTCTTTTTTATCCCTGCCTCATCTAGCAGAAGGCAGTCATTATTTCCCCACTAGTCAGCCTCACTTACCATACCTACCACCTACTGCCCACTCAAGATGTGAAGGCCATCAACTGCTTCTGCCCTACTGGATCGATAACAGATAGTGGAAAAAACCTAATCACCCCACTCATAGCTGCTCTTCATGACTACCAAACAGAGATACATGCCCACACTTCCACCACTTATTTCATCCAACAGGAGACAAGAAGGGCATGCTCCAGTGCTGCCAAACTAGTGACCAAAGTGGCACGCATGCCCAGCCTGCCTAGCTATATCTAGACAAAGCAAAACAAACATAAGTGTGAAACACACCAACACATAATCAACATATAAATACAACAAATCAAAAATGTCACAAAGACAGCAGATAATTTCAAATCAAACAAAGAACCAGTCTAAGAAGGCACAAACAAATGACTAAAATAAAGAACCAGTAAACTTTCCTGAGGAAGAACAGCTAACAGAACTACCTGATATGGATTTCAAAAGATTTTTATATGGGGCCTTGCAAGAAATCAAGGAAACCACAAACAAAATGAAGGAAGATATAAAAAATACCCCAGAAGAATTCAGGAAAATAATACAAGAGCAAAAACATATAATAAATAGCTGGAAACCATACAAAAACAGCATTTAGAAATCCAGAAAATTAACACTAAAATTTTGGAGATAGATAACACATTGGAAGAACAAAAGAGTTTAATTAAATCAATAGAAGAACAGATCAGTGAATTAGAAAATAAAACCCTTCACATCCATTTGCATGAGGAAAAATCAGGGGGAAAAAAATGAAGAATGCCTAAGAATTATGTGAGATACTATCATGAAGAAAATTTACATGTGATTGGAATTCCAGAATATGATGGTGGGGACCAGATAATTTTTAAAGATTCGGTAACAGAAAACTTCCCTATTAACATGAAAGATGAAAAGATAACTATCCAGGAAGTCCAATTAATCTAATATAGGATAAATCCCTAAAGAAAGTTACCAAGACATACCATCATCAAACTTTCCAACAAAAAGACAAAGAAAGAATCTTGAGAACAGCTCAGGAAAAAATGAAATGTTACCTACAACAGAGAATCAATAAGACTAATCTCAGTTTCTCAGGAAAATTATGCAAGGAAGAAGGCAATGGGATGACATATATAAAATCTTAAATGAAAAATATTTGCCAATCCAGAAGTATATCCAGCAAAATTGTTCCTCATATATGATGGTGAAATTAGGACATTTCCACATAAACAGAAATTAAGGGAATTTATAAAAACCAGACCAACTTTACAAGATTGGCTAAAGGGAGTCCATCAGACAGAGAATCAACAGTATCAGACAACAGCCTGAGATTAAGACACATGACAACATCCCTTGGAACCCAACGCAGAAACAGAATTCTCAAAAATAAAATAAACATAAAACAGAGAAGCAGAATGTTACTTTGTAAAAGAAAACAACATCAAAGAAAAAAAGGGAACAAATGGTATAACTACAGAGCTTCAAAACAGACAACAAGTCAGGATGATATCAAGATAGAACAGACTGTTTTAATCTTGTTGCGTTTTTCAATCGAGTCGGATCCTACTCATAGCAACCCCTCTTTGGGTTTCTGAGGTGGTATACTATGGAAGTAGATTGCCCAACCTTCCTTCCAAGGAGTGGCTGGTGGGTTAGAACCACCAGCCTTCTGGTTAGCAGTCAAATGTCTTAGGCACCATGCCACCAGAGCTCTGTTTTAAATTTAGGAAGACAAAAATAAATTAAAGGGTAACCACAAATAAAACTAATAAATCTTTTAACCAAAATAAGAAAGATGAAAAGGACTTAGTAAACACAAAATCAACAGCAATGAAGAAAATGAAAGAAAGTCTGATTTAAAAAATTAACTCATCAAAGAAAAATATATGGAACAAAAACTTCATTAATATTATAATAAAAAAACACAAAAGAATGACAGCAATAAATTCATACCTGTCAATTATCAGGCTCAATGTGAATGACTATAATGCACCAGTCAAGAGAAACAGAGTACCAGAATGGATAAGAAAACGTGACCCATCTATATGCTGTCTACAAGAGACTGCCTTTTGACACAAACATAAAATGAAACTCAAAATAAAATGATCGAAAAAATATATCAAGAAAACTGCAACCAAAAGGAGCAGAAGTGGCAATATTAATTACTGATAAAATAGACTTAAAGGCAAAAACCAGCATAAGGAGCAAATGAGGGCATTAAATATTAATTTGAAAAGGGCCATTCCAGTAAGAGGAAACAAATATCTACACACACAATTAAAGGGCCCCAAAATACACAATGTGAACATTAGCAGAATTGAAAAGAGAAATAAAGAACTCCAAAATAATAGTGTTGTTTGTTGTTGTTAGGTGCCGTTGAGTCATTTATGACTCATAGCAACCCCATGCACAGTAGAACAAAACACTGCTCGATCCCACGCCAGCTCCATGATCCCTGCTATACTTGAGCCCATCATTGAAGCCACCGTGCCAATCCTCTCATTGAAGGCCTTCCCCTCTTTCATGGACCCTCCACCCTACAAAGCATGACATCTTTCTCCAGGGAGTGGTCCCTTCTGACAACATGACCAAAATAGGTGAGACGAAGTCTGGCCATTCTCGCTTCCAAGGAGCACTTCAGGTGAACTCCCTCCAGGAGAGATCTGTTGGTTCTTTTAGCAGTCCATGGTACTTTCAGCATTCTTCACCAGCACCACAACTCAAAAGCATCAACTCTTCTTCAGTCTTCCTAATTCATTGTCCAGCTCTCACATGCATACAAGACAACTGGAAATATCATGGCTTGCATCAGGTACACCTTAGTCCTCAATGAGACATCCTTGCTCCTCAGCACTTGAAACAATTCCTTCGCAGTTGACTTCCCATATTGTCTAATGTCCTGACTGCTGCTTCCATTGGCATTGATTATAGAACCAAGCAACATGAATTCTTTGACAACCTCAATCTTCTCTCCATTTATTGTGATGCTGCTCATTGGTCCAGTTGTGAAGACTTTTGTTTTCTTTGTATTGAGACATAATCCATACTGCAGACTGTATTTTTCAAACTTCATCAGTAAGTGCCTCAAGTCATCCTCAATTTCAGCAAGCAAAGTTGTATCATCTGCATATTTCAGGTTGTTAATGACTTTTCCTCCAATCCTGATGCCACATTTTTCTTCATATAGTCCAGCTTCTCGGATTATTTGCTCAGCATATGGATTGAATAAATGTGGGGAAAGGATACAACCCTGATGCACCCCCTTCTTGATTTTAAACCATGCAGTGTCCCCTTGTTCTGTTCAAACAACAGCCTCCCGGTCAAGGTACAGGTTCCTCATGAGTACAATCAAGTGTTTGGGAATTCACACTCTTCTCAATGTTGTCCATAATTTGTTATGACCCACACAATCAAATGCCTTTGCATAGTCAATAAAACACAAGTAAACATCTTTCTGGTATTCTTTGCCTTGAGGCAAGATCCATCTGACAACAGCTATGATATCCCTTGTTCCACGTCCTCTTCGGAATCCAGCTTGCACCTCTGGAAGTTCTCTGTCAATATACTGCTGCAAACATTTTTGAATTATCTTCAGTAAGATCTTACTTGCGTGCAATTTTAATGATACTGTTCTATAATTTCCACATTCTGTGGGATAACCTTTCTTTGGAATGGGTACAAATATGGATCTCTTCCAGTCAGTTGGCCAGGTAGCTGCCTTCCAAATCTCTTGGCATAACTGAGTGAGTGTCTCCAACAGGGCATCTGTTTGTTGAAATATCTTGATGGGTATTCCATTAACTGCTGGAGCCTTATTCTTCGCCAATTCTTTCATTGCAGCTTTGACTTCCTCCTTCTATATCATTGGTTCTAGATCATATGCCACTTCCTGAAATGGATGAAGATCGACTAGTTCTTTTTGGTACAGTGACTCTGTGTATTCCTGCCATCTTTTCTTGATGTTTCCTGCATCATCAATATTTTGCCCATAGAATCTCTCAATATTGCAACTCGAGGCTTAAATTTT
>NW_006921983.1:1348855-1350953 GCF_000298275.1 Orycteropus afer afer | reverse complement strand
TTCCATCTGGTGAACTCCACATGTAGAGCTGCTGTTTGTGTTGTTGAAAAAAGGTGTTTGCAATGAACAAGTAGTTGGTCTTGCAAAATTCTACCATGTGAGTTCCAGCATTATTTCTGTCACCAAGGCCAAATTTTCCAACTACCGGTGATTCTTCTTTGTTTCCAACTTTTGTATTCCAGTCACCAATAATAATTAACACATCCTGATTGCATGTTTGGTCAATTTCAGACTGCAGAAGTTGATAAAATTCTTCAATTTCCTCAACTTTGGCTTTGGTGGTTGGGGCATATATTTGAATAATAGTAGTATTAATGGGGCTTCCTTGTAGGTGTATGGATAATATTCTATCACTGATGGCATTGTACTTCAGAACAGATCTTGAAACATCCTTTGTGATGATGAATGCCACCCCATTCCTCATCAAACTGTCATTCCAGGCATAGTAGATTGTTGTTGTCTGATAGTGGTTGTCTGATTCAAAGTGGCCAAAACCAGTCCATTACAGCTCACTAATGTCGAGGATATCAATATTTATTCATTCCATTTCAGTTTTGACAACTTCCAATTTTCCTAGATTCATATTTTGTACATTCCATGTTCCGATGATTAATGGATGTCTGCAGCTTTTTCTATTCAATTTGAGTGGCACCACATCAGCAAATGGAGGTCTCGAAAGCTTTACCTTGTCCATATGAGTAAGGCTGGGTTTACTCAGATGATGTAGCTCTTTCCCATTCCTATTTTGAGAGCCTTCTAATGTAACCAGACTATTCATAAAGCTGCACGGTAATGTATCAAACAGTGTTTCTTTGCTATTCATAAGGTTTTCCCTGGCCAATTCTTTGAGACATGGATGGCCTCTTCCTTCTTCCTAGTCTGTCTCAGTCTGTAAGCTGGGCTGATACCTGTGCACCATGTGCATCCCTCTGGATTTGAAACACCAGTGGCTCAGACTCAAAACTCACATCAACACATCACCATGGTAGGACAAACTGACAGGTTTGTCCCCCTGTTGGAAATCTCTCATACCACCCTTACCTGGGTACCTGTGGCTGACTCCTCCTCTGTCCAGGTTCCTAACCTTTTAATCCCCTTTCTCCCACTCTTCTGTCCTGCTGCTTTGGCGTGCCTGGGTTCTCTCTCCTCACCTGGATCCCTGCAGCTGACTGCTCCTCTGTCCTCATTTCTGGGCCTTTTAATCCCCTTTCTCCTGCTCTCCCACCCTGCTGCATAGGGCATGCCTGAATTCCCTCTTCTCACCTGGATCCCTGCGGCTGACTGCTCCTCTGTCCGTGTTCCTGGCATTTAATCCCATTTTTCCCACTCTCCTGCCCTGCTGCTTTGAGTGTGCCTGAGTTCCCTCTCCTCACCTGGATCCCTGCAACTGATTAAAATAATAGTAGGACATTTTAATACACTACTTTTGATGAAGCACAGAACACTAGAAAGAAACTCAACAAACATACAGAAGATCTAAACAACACGATCAACCAACTTGATCTGATTTATATATAGAATAGTTCACCCAACACAAATGCAATACATATTCTTTCCCAGAGCACATAGATCATTCTCCAGAATAAACCATATGTAAGTACACAAAGCAAGCCTTCATAAGCTTAAAAATATAAAAATAATACAAAGTGAAGAAATTGAACAGATCATCAAAAAATTACCAACCAAAAAAAGTCCTGGACCAGATGGTTTCATCAGAGAATTCTACCAAACATTCAGAGAAGAACTGACACCATTCCTACTAAAAATAAATAAATAAATAGAAAAGAATGGAATCATCCCTAACTCATTTTATGAAGCAAGCATAATCTTGATACCAAAACCAGCCAAAGCCAAAGACATCACTCAAAAGGAAAACTGCAGACCAATATCCTTCATGAATATAGATGCAAAATCCTTCAACAAAATCCTAGCCAATATACTCCAACAACATATCAAGAAAATCATTCATTATGAGCAAGTGGGGTTCATATCAGGTATGCAAGGATGGTTCACCATTAGAAAAACAATCAACATCATCCACCACATAAATAAAACAAAGGAGAAGAACCACATGATCATATCAATTGATGCAAAAAAG
>NW_006921983.1:1330820-1348210 GCF_000298275.1 Orycteropus afer afer | reverse complement strand
CAATCCAGATCTCATCAACATTTTTTAAGGATATGGAAAAACCAATCACTAACTTTATATGGAAAGGAAGGAGACCTCGGATAAGCAAAGCATTATTGAAGAAGAAGAACAAAGTAGGAGGTCTCACACTGCCAGATCTCAAAACCTACTATACAGCCACAGTAGTCAAAACTCCCTGGTATTGGTATAATGACAGACACATAGACCAGTGGAATAGAATTGAGAACCCAGAAATAGATCCATCAACCTATGGTCAGCTGATCTTTGACAAAGCTGAAATCCATTAAATGGGGAAGAGAACGTTTGTTTAATAAATGGTGCTGGAAAAACTGGAGATCCATTTGCAGGAAAATGAAACAAGATCTGTACCTCACACCATACACAAAAACTAACTCCAGATGGATTAAAGACTTAATTGTGAAACCTAAAACTATACAGTTCCTCAAGGAAAAACTAGGGGCAAATTTAGAAGCCCTAATATATGGCATAAATAGACTATCAAGCATAACCCAAAATGTACAAACAACAGAAGAGATACTAGATGATGGGACCTTCTCAAAATTAAATTTTTGTGTGCTTCCAAAGACCTCCAAAAGAGTCAAAAGAGAACCTACAGATTGGGAAAAAATATTGGACAATGATGTATCTGACAAGGGGCTTATCTCTAGAATTCATAGAAAACTTCAACACTTCAATAACAAAAAAGACAAATAACCCAATTAAAAAATGGGCAGAAGACATAAATAGACACTTCACCAAGGAGGATATTGATGCAGCCAACAAACATATGAAGAAATGCTCATGGTCATTAGCCATTAGAGAGATGCAAATCAAAACAACAATGAGATTATCATCTTGCTCCAGCACTAATAGCACAGTTCAACAAGACAGAAAATACCAAATGCTGGTGAGGATGTGAAGAGATTTGGACTTTCACACACTGTTGTTGGGACTGTCAAATGGTACAACCACTGTGGAAAGCAGTATGGCAATTCCTTCAAAAGTTGGAATTAGAAATACCAGTTGACCCAGACATTCTATTACTAGGTATATATCCTAAAGAACAGACATATGCACACCCATGTTCATCACAGCACTATTTACAATAGCCAAAACATGGAAACCACCTAGGTATCCATCAACTGAGGAATAGATAACCAAACTATTGTACATACACACAATAGAATATTATACAACCCTAAATAATAACCTAGAATCTGCAAAACACCACATAACATGGATGAACTTGGAGGACAATATGCTGAGTGAAATAAGTCAATCACAAAAGGACAAATATTGTATTAGTCCATTATTGTAAAAGTCAAGGAAAGGTTTAGATATGGAAGGAAATTTTCTTTGTTAGTTACCAGGGGTGGGAGGGTAGGGTTGGGAACACTGTTAGATAGGTAGAGATAAGTATTTATTTGGGTGAAGAGAAGGGTGATGAACCAAATTTGAGTGATCAACATGGTGGTATTGAGGAATAGAAAGACATAAAGAGGTACATAGGCGGTACAGACAACAAAGATGAACCCTTTTGCACACACAGTACTGTGTTGTCAGTGAAGGCAAACATGGGCATACAGGTGGATAGATGGGCGGACAGGCTGAACTATTAGGTATGTCTATGAAGCAGGGAGTGTACCCAAGACCATGTATAGGATTGGCAGACAATGGTCCTATAAGTCTATTTTTATGATCTGAATTCTCAGATGTATACTAGAGCTGACAAAGGACAAGGTTGTAGTCACTTCTTGGTCACAGCCAGCTACCCAGAGAGATCGAGTAGATGAATTTGTGGGCGTGGGACCATAGTCACAGGGGACAACAAGCTCAATTGTCATAACATACTACACAAAACATTGTTCCACCTCCTACTTTGTGAGTAGCAACTGGGATCTTAAAAGCTTGCAAGCAGCTGTCTAGATGCAATGATGGGTCTCTCCTAGTCCAGAGCAAAGAAGAATAAAGAAAACCAAAGATTCATGGAAAGAATTAGTCCTAGCGACTGGAACACCGTGCAATCCATAGCCTATATGACTATGAGAGCAGAAGAACTAGATGGTGTCCAGCTACACTGTCAACGACTCAGAGGGGCCTCTATGTAGAAGATGCTGGATAGAGAGGGATAACAATGTGGAACAAAACTCAAAATCATTTGGAAAAAAAAGGGGGGGGGTCACCAGGTTTGCTAGTCTGATAGGGCCTGGTGGAACCACTGAGACTATGGTCCCTAGCTGCCCTTCAGGTCTGGAATTGAACCCACACCTGTGGCTTCCAGCCAAACAAAAGATAGTCATATGAGTTAAACATTTACCTGAGGTAGTTACACTCCTTGGAAGGAACAATCATAGGAGAAAGAAAGGCTGTTTATGCTCAGGGAGACAGCTCATGGGGCAGGAGTGCATGGAGGGATGGACACAAGGAAGAGGTAACTATCAGGAGGAAGTGTGAGGGGAGCATTGTGGTAAATTGTAGTCAATGTCATAAGACAAGGTATATGTGAACTGCTCTATGGAACATGAATTTGCTCTGTAAATTTTCACCCAAATCATAATTTAAAAAATAAATAAATAAACATTACAAAGCATTTTCTCAGATCACGCTATGACATTAGAAATCAGCAATAGGAAGATCCAGGGAAAAATCAAATAGATGAAAAGTGAATAATATCCTGCTTAAAAACTACTGAGTAAAAGACGAAATAACAAGTGAACTAAAAAAAAAAAAAAAAATCCTAGAATCAAATGAGAATGAAAACACAATATACAACAACATTTGGGAAACAGCAAAAGCAGTATTCAGAGGTCAATTTATAACAATAAATGCACACATAAGAAAGAAATTAACACTTAATCTAACAATTTGAAGAATAGCCAAAAAAAAAAAAAAAAGCTACAGTCACCAGAAGAAAGAATATAATAAAGATTCAAACTGAAATAGATGAAACAGAAAACAGATAAACAACAGAAAGAATAAACAAGACTAGAAGTTGGTTCTTGAGAAGGATCAACAAAGTCTAGCAAATTTAACAAAGCAAAAGAAAGAGAAGATTCCAATAAAACAAATAAGAAATGAAAGGGGCAACATCCCAATAGGACCAACTGAAATAAAAAAGATGATAACAGAATGCTATGGGAGCACTGGTGGTGTAGTGCCTAAGGCATTTGACTGCTAACCAGAAGGCTGGCAGTTCAAACCCATCAGCCACTCCTCAGAAGGAAGATTGGGCAATCTATTTCCATAGTGATGTCACCTCAGAAACCCAAGGAAGGGTCACTATGACTCAGATCCAACTCAATGGCAGTGAGTTTCTTTTTTTTCTTTTTTCTTTTCTTGTATGATAAACTGTATGCAACAAATTTAAAACCTTAGAAGAAATGGATAAATTTCTGAAGTACAAGGTATTCAAAACCAAAAAGAAAAAAAAAAAAATTTAACAGGTCTTACAAACAAAAACAACAAAAAATAAAACCTTCCAACAAAAAAGTATCCTGGCCCAGACTGCTTCACTCAGAATTCTACCGAACATTCAGAGATGAGCTGACACCAATTCTACTAAAACTATTCCAGAACACAGAAAAGGTTAAAATACTCCCAAAATCATTCTATGAAGCAAGCATAGTTACCTGATATTAAAGCCAGACAAAAATACCACTAAAAAAGAATATTAAAGACCAATATACCTCCAGAATATAGATGCAAAAATCCTTCACAAAATCCTAGTCAATAGAATTCAACACTATATTACGTAAATAATATATCATTACCAAGTGGTTGCTATGAGTCAGATCCGACTCAATGGCAAAGAACAACAACAACAACAACCAAGTGAGATCCATACAAGTTATGCAAGGATGTTTCAACATTAGAAAAACAATCCATGTAATCCATTACATAAATAAAACAAAGCAAAAGAACTATATGATCATATCAATCTATGTTGAAAAGGCATTTGATAAAATCCAACACTTATCTTTGATAAATTCTCTCAGTAAAATAAGAATAGAAGGGAAATTTCCCAACATAATTAAGGACATATACACAAAACCAACAGCGAACATTGTAGTCAATGGAGAAGGAATTAAAGTATTCTCCTTGGGAATGGAACCAGACAAAGATTATCTGCCACTACTCCTATTCAATATTGTATTGGAAGTCCTAGCCAGGGCAATAATGCATGAAAGGAAGAGAAAAGTCATTCAAATTGATAAGGAAGAAATAAAACTATCCCTATTTGCTGATGATATAATCTTATTCATATAAAACCTCAGAGACTCAAAAAAAAAAAACTTCTGGAACTAATTGAAATATTCAGCAAAGTGGCAGGGTACAAGATCTACATATAAAAATCAGTCAAATTCTTCTACACCAATACAGAGAGCTCTGAAAAGGAAATAAAGAAAACAATGCCATTTACAATAGCTCCTAAAAAGATAAAATACTTAGGAATAAACCTAACCAGAGCTACAAAAGATTTACACAAAGGATATTACAAAATATCACTACAAGAACCAAAATAAGACCTACAAAAAGTGGAAGAACATACAATGTTTATGCATAAGATTAATATTATGAAAATGCCAATACTGCTCTAAGTGATCTATAGATATAATGGAATCCTGATCCATATTCAATCAATGTTCTTTCTTTCTTTATTTTTCTTAAGGTGATTTGGGTGAAAGTTTACAGAGCAAACTCATTTTCCATACAGCAGTTCATACACATTTTGTTTCATGACGTTGACTGCAATCCCCATAATGTACCAGCACTCTTCCCACTTTCTCTCTGTGGTTACCTTTTCCTGGTGTCCTTCTTTCCTGCGCATCCCTGCCCTCTGAGCTATCCCTCTGTGCAAAGACTACCCTTCTGCTCTCCATCAATGTTCTTTAAAGAGATGGAAAAAACAATCACCAACACTATATGGAAAGGAAAGACCATAGATAAGCAGAACATTACGGAAGAACAAACACAAAGTAGGATGCCTAACAATTCCTAGTTTTAAAACCCACTATACAGCCACAGTAGTCAAAACAGCCTGGAATAGAATTTAGAACCCAGAAGTAAATCCATCCACCTATGGGCAGCAGATATTTGACATTGGCCAAAACCCATTAAATGAAGAAGAGAGAGTTTCTTTAACAAATAGCTCTGGGAAAACTGGATATCCATTTGCAGAGAAATGAAACATGATTCATCTCTCTCACCATATACAAAAACTAATTCAAGATGGACCAAAGACTTACATGTGAAATCTAAAACTATAAAGATTATCAACTAAAAAATAAATGCAAATTTAAGGGCCTTAATACACGGCAAAAATACACTATCAAACCATAACTAAAAACACTCAAATAACAGAAGACAAACCAGATGACTGGGACATCCTAAAAATTAAACGTTTATGCACATCAAAAAACTTTGTCAAAAGAGTAAAAAGAGAACCTACACAATGGGAAAATAATTGGCAACAAACATATCAGATACAGGACTAATCTCTAAAATGTATAGAAAACCTCAACATCTCAACAACAGAAAGACAAATAATCCAATTTAAAAATAGGCAGAGGACATAATCAGACACTTCACCAAAGAAGACATTCAGGCAGCCAGGAAACACCTGAAGAAATGGTAGCAAACTTTACCCATTAGAGAGATGCAAATCAAAACAACAATGATACTTCATCTCACCCCAACATTAATAGCAAAGTTCAGAAAACAACAAAGGCTGGTGAGGATGTGGGGAGACTGGAACCCTCATACACTGCAGGTGGGACTGTAATATAATACAACCATTATGGAAAATGGTATGGTACATCCTTAAGTATTTGGAAATAAAAATACTATTTGATCCAGGAATCCCATTACTGGATATATACACTAGAAAAGTGTGAACCATGACACAAATAGATATATGTACTTTCATGTTCATTGAAGCATTATTCACAATAGCAAAGAGATGGAAACCTAACTGTCTATCAACAGATGAACTGATAAACAAACTAATGTTCATACACACAATGGAATACTATGTGGCATAAAAAATAATGAGGAATCTGCAAATACCTCATAATGTGGATAAACTTGGAGCATATTATGCTGAGCAAAATAGGTCAATCACAAAAAGACAAATACTGTATGAGTCCACTATTATAAAAAGTCAAGGACAGGCTGACACATTGAAAGAAACTTTTGTTGATTGTTATCATGGAGATGAGGGGAGGGGAAATCACTAACTAGATAATTGCTGTTATTGTTGTTGGTGCCGATGAGTCAGCTCCAACTCATAGCAACACTATGTACAACAGAACGAAACACTGTCCTGTCCTGTGCCATCCTCACAAGTGTTACTATGCCTGAGTCCATAACTATGGCCACTGTGTCAAACCATCTTATTGAGGGTCCTCCCCTTTTTCACTGACCCTCTGCTTTGCCAAGCTTGATATCCTTTCCCAGGGAATGGTCCCTTCTGTTAATATGACCAAAGTATACGAGACAAAATCTGGACATTCTCGCTCCTAAAGAGCATGCTGGCTGCATTTCTTCTGGGACAGATTTGTTCGTTTCTGGCAGTCCAAGGTATTTTCAGTATTCTTCACCAATACCACAAGTTAAAGGCATCAACTCTTATTTGGTCTTCCTTATTCATTGCCCCCTTTCACATACATATGAGGCCATTGAAATACAATGGCTTGAGGCAGGTGCACCTTAGTCTTCAAAGTGACACCTTTGGTCCTTAACACTTTAAAGAGGTCTTTGCAGCAGATTTGTCCAGTGCCATATGTCATCTGATTTCTTGACTACTGCTTCCTAAGATGTTGATTATGTATCCAAGTAAAATGAAATCCCTGACAACTTCAATCTTTTCTCAGTTTATTGTGATGTTACTTAACTGTTGCAGTTGCGAGGATTTTTGTTTTCTTTATATTGAGGTGTAATCCATGCCAAAGACTATAGTTCTGATCTTCATCACTAAGTGCTTCAAGTCTTCACATTCAGTAAGCAAGTGTCATCTGCATATTGCAGTTGTTAATGAGTTTTCCTCCAATCATGAAGCTGCCTTCTTCAGGACTGATAAGAGACTAGATAATAGACAAACGCTAATTTGGGTGAAGGGAAAGACAATATACAGTAAAGGGATGATCAGTACAATATTGCTAAGGCCAAAAAAAGACATGGCAAGATGCACAAGGCAAACACTTTGAGGTAATAAGTCACTGGACTTGGGGGTTTGGGACAACAGTCTCAGAGGACAGCTAACTCAATTGGCATAACATAGTTTACAAAGACAATGCTCTACATCCTACTATGGTGAATAGAGACAGAGATCATGAAAAGTAGCATGCAGCAAAGAAGAGTGAAGTCAAAGTCACATGGAAAAAAATAGTCCAAAGTACTAATGGACCACACAAATCTCAGCCTCCTCAACCAGAAGACCAGAAGAACAAGATGGTGCCCAGTTACCGATATCAATCACTCTGCAAAGGATCACAATAGAAAGTCCTGTATAGAGTGGGAGAAAAACATGGAACAAAATTGAAAATCATAAAAAGATCGGGCTTACTGGTCTGAGAGAGACTGATGGAACCCCTGAAACCATGGACCTTAGTCAACCTTCAAGCCAGGAACTGACCTCACTCTGGTAGTTCAACTTTCAGCCAAACAATGAACAGTAGAAGATGAAAAATAGTACCTATTCCTTAGAATAATCAGTCCACTTGAGATCAAAAGAGCAGCTTTTGCCTGACAATAAAGCTCAGAAGGCAGGAAGGAATAGAAAAAAAGCATGAATGGAAATGGTAAACACAGGGAGAAGTGGGAAGAGTGCTGTTACATTGTGGGGATTGCAATCAATTTCACAACACCAAATGTGTATGAACTGTTGAATGGAAAACCGATTTGCTTTGTAAACTTTCTCTAAAATCACAATAAAAAGTTTTTTTTTTAAAAGTGCATTCTTTCTGTGAGTGCATGCATGTTTTTGTGTTAAATATATCAAATTTTGCTACAGATCTTCTTCAATTTCTTACTCTTTTTACCCAGAATTATATTTTAAGACCTATCTTTTTTCTATTTATATTATCTGTTATTCTAACTGCTGCAAAATACCACACATACAAACAACTAGGTATTTTGTTTTTATTTTATGTTTTTACCATTGAAAATGGCATTCAATGTGTGGGTCATAACAAATTATGGATAATATTGCAAAGAATGGGAATTCCAGAAAACTAAATTGTGTTCATGGAGAACCTGTACACAGACCAAGAGGTAGTTATTCAAATAGAACAAGGTGATACTGAATGGTTTAAAATCGGGAAACACGTGTGTCAGGGTTGTATCTTTTCATCATACTTACTCAATCTTTAAACTGAGCAAATAATCCAAGAAACTGGACTATATGAAGAAGAATGCCACATTAGGATTAAAGAAAGACTCATTTACAACTCCAATATGCACATGACACAAACTTCCTTGCTGACAGTGCTTGCTTGAAACACTTATTGATGAAGATCAAAGACTACAGCAGTCAGTATAGTTTACAGCTCAACATAAAGAAGACAAAAATCCTCACAAATGTACCAATAAGTAACATCATGATAAAGTGAGAAAAGATTGAAGTTGTCAGGGATGTTATTTTACTTGGATCGACAATCAATGCCTATGGAATAAGTAGTCAAGAAATCAGATGACATATGGCACTGGGCGAATCTGACACAAAAGGCCTCTATAAAGTGTTAAAAAGCAAAGATGTCACTTTGAAAACTAAAATGTGCCTAATCCAAGCCATGGTATCTTCATATGCATGTGAAAGCTGGACAATTAATAAGGAAGACTGCAGAAGAATAGATGCATTTGAATTACTGAAAGTACCATGGCCTAGCAGAAGAACGAACAAACCTCTCTTGGAAGAAGTACAGCCAGAATGCTCCTTCTATAAGTAAGAATGGTCAGACTTTGTCTTATGTACTTTGGTCATGTTGTCAGAAGGGACCAGTCCCCCTCCCTTTTTTTTCCACAAGTGATTTTGAGTTTTGTTCCACGTTGTTCTCACACTCTATCCAGGATATTCTACAGAGATCCCCCTCTGAGTGGTTCACAGTAGTATCTGGGCACCATCTAGTTCTTCTGGTCTCATAATCCTATAGGCTGAGGATCACATGGTGCACCAGTCACTTAGACTAATTGTTTCCATGAATCTTTGGTTTCCTTCATTTTTTCAAATAATTTCTTTCAGAAGGATCTACACAAGGCTGATCCCTATGAGGTGGAGGTTAAAAATGTCCCAAATGTCCAACTTTTCCAAACTGCTGTGCCACTTCATCATCTCTAACATCAAGTCCTCCTCCTCCCCTAAGTACTATCTCTCTTGTTTTAGGATTCTGTATTTCACTGTAATGGATCTCACAGAACTAACTGCCGAGGAAATGGCTCACATGGTGATGGAGGCTAGGAGGCTGGCAAGTCCCATATCCAAGGGTAGGTCTGGAGGATTCTCCCCATTCATGTGGTTGCAGGGACTGGCAAACCAAATCAGTAGTCAGATGGCCAGCTGCTGTCTCAAGTCCAGGGGTGAGATGATGATAAACCAAATACAGGACAGAAACAATATAGTGAACTTTCCCAGAATGTTCATATATATACCATCAAGGAAACTAAGGGTGGTGACTTGAGTCACACCCTCCAGCAAGGCAGGGCTCAAGATACACCCTATCCTAAACAGGTATAAAAACCCACAAACCAATCTCACTGCCATCAAGTCAATTCTGACTCATAGTGACCCCTATTGGGCTTCTGAAGTGGTAAATATTTACAGAAGTAGATTGCCCCATCTTCCTTCCACCAACCTTCTGGTTAGCAGTCAAATGTCTTAGGTATCTAGACTAGGATTTATAACATATCACAAAATGAAGGACTATAGCTAGAAGAGCCATATTGAGCAATTCACTGCAATGCAGCCATCCTTGTATTATTCTTATGGAGATAAATGGGACTACCTCACCATTAACCATGATACTGGCTACTGCTTTGAGAAAGAGCTATTCCTTATGTCAGAGACATATTCTTAGTTTACCAAAAGAGATTTCTTTTTTTTTTATTTTAATCAGGAATGGATGTTGTTTTTTTAATTAATGTGTTTATGATTTATATTTCTGATATAGCTATGTGCTGAATTATTTTAACATTTAAAGTAATATAGAACCAATATTGCATTATGAGAATAAAATATAACTTGATCTTCATGTGTTATTCTTTCAATATTATGCTAAATAACCAAGATTGTAGATTGCATCTACATTGATCAGTGAAATTGGTTTGTAGGGTCTGGTGTGGGTGCTATATTTGTATACTTAATTTCTAAGCATGCACTATACACCAAAAAATATGCTAAGTAATTTTGAATGTATAATATTATTTATTCTTTATAGCATACTTACCAAGTACTATTTTACCCCATTTTATAGATGAAAAAAAAAGAGATTGAGTAACTTGTTCAAGTGAGTTCATAATCAAAGCATTGTTTATTTTTCTGTTTATTGAATTCATCATGGATAGGTTTTTTGTTTTTCATTCTTTCTTGCTTTCTTTTTCTCTTCTTTCCTTCCTTCTACCTTTATCTTTCCTTCCTTTATACTTTTCTTTCTTTTTCCTTCCTTCTGTATCCTTTCCTTCCTTCTTGCTTTCATTCTTCCTTCTTTCTTCTCTCCTTCCTTTCAATTTTCCCTTCTTTCAGGAACCAATTTGTCTTTTATTTTTGATCAATATCAGCATATCTCCTTTTTGGTGCAGTAATTTCCAATTTTATTTTTAAATTTGATTATTTAATTTTGAAGTTACATGAAGATTTCATCAATGTTGATAGATGGAGAACTGATATACCTTGTCATGTTGTATATGTAAAATTATTAACATTTTCCCTTGTCATAGCTGAGGTGGGATACTGGTAAAAGCTAATGCACTGATGGGTGCTATGTTTTCAAGTACTTGACAAGTAGAAGAGAGTATGAATTATAAGGATATAAAATCAGATGGCTGTACCTGACTGAATCCTATCAATGCTTTGGAGAAAGACAATGAAAGTCTGAGAATAACCAATCATGAGTTTCAGGGGAAGTGTGGAATTCAAGTGCCTCCTTAGAAGCTATAAAAAGCCCCTCATCTTTTGTATCTATCAGGGGAAAAAAGCTGTGAAATAAAAGTAGGAGTTAATAATAAGTGCAGCTGAGCTCAGAGAAAGTTGAATATCAAACTATGGCAATTGTCCTATGATAAAGGCAAGCCCTAATTGCAAGAGAGCTATTAAGACTTGGAATGAAGACACTGGACTATGCATTTTGGAACTATGGAATTTCCCTAAAACCCTAGGGAAGTGGCCCAATCCTCCTTGAAAAAGGCTAGTGCTCTTCCTTTGCTTGAAGACAAGAAAAGAATGAGGTGTTGCAAGATATGTTCCCCCACCCTTCTGCACAGAATTTAACCCAATCTCCTTTCCTGAACATCAGACTAATAACTAGAATTTAGTTGCAGGCCCTATCAGTGAAGCCTTTGGCCTTCTGGGGCAATAAAGGAATTATATGCCAAAGGAACTAGTCCGGATAATATTATGGGATTAGGTCCTAAGAGTATAAGATCAAAGAGGATTATGTATCAAGTTGGGAATGGAAGGGTTTATTGATATGGAAACATTCTCACTGACACATATTTACCTTGGCAGCATATATAATATTCACCCTAGAAGACCTAATCTTTTGGTAGATCCAAAATGTGGTGGTTC
This sequence comes from Orycteropus afer afer, assembly GCF_000298275.1. NCBI lineage: Eukaryota > Metazoa > Chordata > Mammalia > Tubulidentata > Orycteropodidae > Orycteropus > Orycteropus afer. The sequence goes on along the minus strand of NW_006921983.1, from coordinate 1,336,434 downwards.
ACACTAAAAGTGTTAGTGGTAGATGGTGAATGAAGATATCCAAAGGTCTGGCAAAGTGCACACATTAAAATGTGTATCTTAATAAAACTAGAAAGTCAACCAGCCAACTGTATACTGCAAGAGCATGGAGGGGAGGATCCAAGATGGTGGACTAGGAAGATATACAATCCAGACCCTCTACAACAAAGACTCAAAAAAAAAAAAAAAAAGTGAAATGCATACAGGTGACAATCCTGGAACCCAGAGCTTCAAAGGAAAGAATAAAGAAGTAGGTAAAATACTGATTAAAGGAAGGGAATGAATGAATGAAAACAGCAAACAAGGAGGTGTAAGAAGTGGTGAACTGCCAACTGGCACAGTAAGACCATTTTTAATTATTGCAAGGAGTGTTCCAATTGGGGCAAGGACTGAGCCCTGCACTCATGCTGGAGATCAGCAACCAGAGAAGTGTGATCTTCCTTTTTACCCTACAAAACCTCTGTGATAAAAGGTGTAACCCCTGCCACCCTCACTGTTCCAGCAGCATGTCAAATCCCCACCCTTGCCAATGTTGTGCTGTTTTTTTCTTTATGTTTCATCTTAGTTCTTCTCTCTTCCTCTCCATTTTATTTCTTTTCTTTTTTTCTTTCTCTCCCTCCCCCACCCCTTGTGTTTATATTTGACCCCATGGTGTAGACGCCCCTTATGCTATCCCCTCCAGAGTCAACAGCACCTACCCCTGCCCCTCCCCAGTGGACAGCGTGGACTTCCATGGACCAAGCAGTGTGTTCCTGCTGCAGTGTGTTTGGCATCAAGCACTTTCAACAGTACGGTGCTGCTTTTTTGTTTTTCTCTCTCTCTTTTTTTTTTTTTTTTAGTTCTTCCCTCTTCCCCATTTATTTTTTTCCTTTTTTTCTTCTTTTCCCACATTTGTCTTTTTTTTTTTTTCATCCCACAGAGTGGGTGCCTGTGCCCCACCAAGTACGTGATCAACAATGCCCACCTATACTCCTACACAGACAGCCATTCATGTGAATGCCCATGGGGTGAACTCTGCATTCCATCTACAACTACTTTTGGCAGCTGACACTTGCACTAATACTGTGCTACTTTCCTTTTGTTCTTTTTTTCCTTTCGTTCTTTTTTTCCTTTCTTCTTAGTTCTCCCTTCATCCTCCCCTTGTTTTCTTCTTTGCTTCACACCCCCCCTCCTCACTGCTTTCTTTCTTTTTCTTTTCCTTTTTTTGATCCCATGGAGTGTGTGCCCTACTACCTGCCATCTCCATGCTCAAAAGCCCTCACCCCTTAACGTCTGCCTTTGGTGATGCACACATCCAAGGGGTGAGCCCTACACTTCTGCCACAGCTGTATTTGCTGCTAGCACTTGTGCCAATATTCTGCTCCATTTTTTTCCTTCTTCCTGTTTTTTCCTTTCTTTTCTCTCTTTCTTCTTAGATCGTCCCTCTTCCTCTTCGTGTCCTTTTTTTTTTCCTTCTCTATCCTCCTCCTCTTTTTTTCTTTCTTTTTCTTTTTCCCCAGCAGTCAAGAGCCAGCAAATTACCCAGCTATATCTACCAACCCTGCTGCCCTACACAATGGGTGAACACTACCACCCATTGTAGGGCCACTGAATCAATAATAAACCAACTTTAAAAGCAATGTTAAAAGGAAATTTTCAGACAAAGAACCAACAATGGGAGACAACAACCTGAGATTAAGACACAAGGCAATGTCATCCAGAAATCAACCGAGATATAAAGGTATCAAAAATAAACCTATAAGACTGAAAATAGGGAGCCATTTTGTAAACAATTACAACTATAAAGCCAAAAGAGGAAAAAATGGTATAGTTATAGCACTTCCAATGGAGAGGAAGTCAAGACAATATCAAGATAGAATGCATTGTTTTAAACTAGGGAAGAAAATAATAAATTACAGGGTAACCTCAAAGAAAATTAACAAACCTTTTCACCCAAATAAAAAAGGAGAAAATCATAAAGAGTCAGTAAACACAAAAACAACAGCAACTAAGGAAATGATAAAAAGAAAAAAAAAATCTGTAAACAAATGAACTCAGCACAGGAAAATATATGAAACAAAGAAACCATCAACACCACACACACAAATGAAACACAACACAATGACAACAATAAATCCATAGCCATCAATAATTACACTGAATGTGAATGAACTAAAATCCACCAGTCAAGGGACAGAGAGTAGCAGAATGGATAAGAAAACATAATTCATCAATACAACTATTTATAAGACACACATCTTAGACATGAAGAAAAAAACTAAGCTAAAAAATAAAGGGTGGAAAAACGTTTATCATGCAAATGGCAACTAAAAAGAGCAAGACTGGCAATATTTATTTTTGATAAAATAGATCTAAGTTAAAAAAAAAGCAGAAGAGACGAGGAAGGACATTATATGGTGATCAAAGGGTCAATCAAACAAGAAGACATAACCATAATAAATATCTATGCACTGAATGCAAGATCCCTAAAATGAATAAATAAAACTTTAACAGAATTAAAATGAGAAATAGACAACTCTACAATAATAGCAGGGCACATTCTTTACTCCACTACTTTTTATGAAGGATAGAACTAGAAAGAAACACAAAGATACAGAAGATCTAAACAACACAATCAATTAACTAGACTTCATAAATGTATATAGAATAATTTACCCAACAATAGCATAATATACATTCTTTGCCAATGCAAATGGAACATTATCCAAATTAGATGATATGTTAGACCACAAAACAAGCCTGAATAAATATAAACCATCAAAACACTACAAAGCGTCTTCTCAGATTGCAACACTATAAGATTGGAAATGAACAACAGGAAGATCAAGAAAAAAAAATCAAATAAATGGACACTGAATGATACCTTCCTTAAAATCTATTGGGTAATAGAAGAAATCAAAAATGAAATTAAGACATTCCTTAAATCAAATGAGGATGAAAACACAAAATATCAAAATCTTTGTGACACAGCAAAAGCAGGGCTCAGAGGTCAATTTATAACAATAAACATACACATCAAAAAAGAAGAAAGAGATATCTGGGTCCAAGATGGCAAACTAAGCAGACACACTATCCAAACCCTCTACAATAAAGACTTGAAAAAAAACAAGGGAAACAGCTATGGATGACAATCCTGGATCTCAGAGATTTAAAGGATAAAGAACTAAATAAAATACCAAAGAGAAGAGACTGAATGAAAACAGCAAACAAGGAGCCATAAACTGCTAACCAGCAGTGGGGCCATTTTGATTATTGTAACCAGCATTCTGATCAGAGCAGAATCCAGATAACTGGCTCCAATGCCCAGGACTGCACCAACACTCATTGGTGATCAGGTGCCCAGAGAGGTGTGTCCTCCCCCCTTGCCTTGCACAACTTCTTAGTAACCAGAAACATAGCTCTCCCCATGCACACACACTCTGTGGCTGTTTAGACTTCCTCCACTGCCAGTGTTGGGCTGCATTTTTGGTTTGTTTTTATCTTTCTACTTAGTTCTTCCATCCTTCCATCCTTCTGTCTTCCCTGAAGAGTAGGAACTGCTCCTCCAGTGTCTGTACAGGTAGTAGAACCTGTCCTCACAATTCCCTGGTTACAGGATAACCTCAAAGAAAATTAATAAACCTTCTCACCCAAATAAAAATGGAGAAAATCATAAAGAGTCAGTAAACACAAAAACAACAGCAAATAAGGAAATGATAAGAAAAAAAAAATCTGTAAACAAATGAATTCAGCACAGAAAAATATATGAAACAAAGAAACCATCAACAGCACACGTACAAAAGAAACAACAAAATGACAGCAATAAATTCATACCCATCAATAATTACACTGAATGTGAATAAATTAAATGCACTAGTCAAGGGACAGATAGTGGTCAAAATTGCACACTTTGGCACAGTCATGTTTGGTGGCTGCCACTTTCAATGGCACTTTGTGGCTTGTTTTTCTTTCTTCCTTTTTTTTTTTTCTCTTTAGTTCTTCCTTCTTCTCACTCTTGTTTTCCTTTTATCCTTTCTCTTCACTCTTGTCTTTTTTTTTTTTTTTTTTTTAATCATTTCCTTTTCTTTGATTTTGTTCCCACCCTCACCTCCATGGTCAGCCATATCTGACCCCACCCCTCCTTGGACAGCACTATGACCTCTTGACAAGTGACTCTGCATTCTTGCTGCAGCTGTGCATCTAACAACTGCAACAGTTTTTTTCCTCTTCTTGCTTCCCTTTTTTCTTCCTTCCCTTCTCATTTCTTCCCTCTTCCTAAACATTTTTTTTTTCCTTTTTCTCTCATTTCCCCACAGCATTATTTTTTCTTTTCTTCTTCTTCTTTTTTCTTAATCCAGCTAAGAACCTAACCTCCTACTACTTCCATGTTCAGTAGTGCTGCCTCTAACCCTCCATACTCAGTGGTGCATGCTCCCACAGAGCAAGTACCACATTTTCATCACAGTTACATTTGGTGGCTATCTTTCAACTTGTTTCTTCTTTTTGTTGTTGTCATTGTTTTTCTTCCTTTTCTCCTTTTTCTTTTCTTTTTTCTCTTTCTTTTTCTTATGTATTCCCTCTTCCCAAAGTTTTTTTTTCCTTTCTTTTCTTCTCCCCTACCATGTCCCCTCTCTATTTTTTTTTTTCTATCTATCTGTCCCCAACAGTTAGAGGCCAGTCACCCTACCCAACCATACCCACTAACACCTGTTGTCCCTCCCCACTGAGCAAGTGCTACCACTACTCGAACAATGATAGACAGTGGTCAACACTTTCCCAGCCCTCCCTCAGCTGATCATGCCTCAGTATGATCAGTGATGTGATCAGACACTCATGCCCACACTCCCACGAAATATCAAATCTACCAGAGAATGGTGGTGAGTGCCATAGTATTGCAAAACTAGTTAGCAGAGTAACTATATATTGACTGTATATATTAAATCTATCTATTGACTATATATATTAAAATAGAGCAAAACAAAACCTCAAGGTGAAACAAACAAAAATATAATCAACAAATTAATAAAATAACACTACAATAGCTCAAAGACAATAAAACGTCAAATCACACAAAAATCAGGACATGATACCTCAAAGAAAGAGAGCAAGGTATAGGGCCAGAAAATCTTCTGGAGGAATAAATGCTAGTGGAATTAACTGATAAGGATTTGAAAATATATATATATATTTGGACACTTTCAACAGATTGAGAGAAAACTAGTGGAAACTACTAACAAAATAAAGGAAAACATAAACAACCTCTAGAGGAATTTAAAAAAAAAAAAAAAAAGGAATACAAGAACAAATAAACCAAATAAATGGGAAATTAGAAATCATACAAAAAAGGCAAATAGAACGCAAAATTAATAATATAATTACAGAAATGGATAATACAGTAGAAGGACAAAGGAGAAGAAGGAGAAGAATTGAACCTTTGGAACACAAAATGAATGAGATTGAAGACAAATCTCTCAATACCAGTGTATTAGAGTATCAATCACAAAAAAAGAATTAAATTAAATGAAGAAAGTTTAAGATTCATTTGGGACACCATGAATAATTCACATGTGATTGGAATTCCAGAACAGAAATAGACAAAAAAAAAAAAAAAAAAAAA
>NW_006921983.1:1328337-1330631 GCF_000298275.1 Orycteropus afer afer | reverse complement strand
AAGCTCTGATTTCTTGGCATAAACCATGCAGGTGAAAAGACAATGGAATGAGATATATAAAATGCTGGGAAAAAATGTCAACCAAGAATTACACACCCAGCAAAACTGTCTAGCAAATATGATGGTGAAATTAGGACATTTTCAAATGAACAGAATTAAGAGAATTTGCAAAAACTGTGCTCAAAGGACAATTAATAGCAAAAAATGCACACATCAAAATAGAAGAGAAAACCAAAATCAACACCTTAATCCAATATCTCCAACACTGAGCCAGTCAAAAATGTCTGCAATCACCAGAATAAAGGAAACAAAGATTTGAGCTAAAATGAATGAAACAGCAAACAGAATAACACTAAAATCATTAAGACTAGAAGTTGGTTGATGAGACGATTAATAAAATTGACAAACCACTGGCAAATTTAACAAACGGAAAAAGATGCAAGTAATGTGAATAAGAAATTAAATAGGTGATGCCACAACAGAACAAAGTGAAATAAAAAGTATAATAACAGAATACTATGAAGAACTGTGCTCCAACAAATTTGAAAACCTAGAAGAAATGGGAGATTTTTAGAAACACACTGCTTACTCAAACTAACATTCTAGGGTAGAAAATTACTTCAAAAACGAAGTAATTGAGCAGGCCATGCGAAGGAAAAAATACCAACCTAAAATAGTCCTGGCCCAGATGACTTACTGGAGAATTCTACCAATCATTCAGAGAAGAACTGACTTCATAGCTATCAAACTATTCCAGAACATAGAAAAGTATAATACTGAACACATTCTATAAAACAAGCATAACCATGATACCAAAACCAGGCAAAGACATCACTAAAAAAGAAAATTACAGACTAATATCCCTCATAGGCATTGATGCAAAAATTTGCAAAAAAAATCCTAGCCAATAGACTCCAACAACATTTCAAAACAATAATACATCAGGAACAAGTGGGACTCCTATCAGATAGCAGAGTTCAAAATTAGAAAAAAATAATCAACATAATCCACCACATAAATAAAACAAAGGAAAAGAATCACTCGGTCATATCAATTGACACAGAAAAGCCATTTGACAAAATTCAACACCCATTATTGGTAAACATGTTAAACAAAATAGGAATAGAAGGAAAATTCCTCAGCATAATTAAGAAAATATGCACAAAATCAATGGTCAACATTATTCTCAATGGAGATAGACTGGAAAAATGCTCCTTCAGAATGGGACCGAGACCAAGATGCCCTTTATCTCCACTCCTATTCAATATTGTACTGGAAGTCCAATCCAGAGCAATAAGGTAAGAAAGGGAAATAAAAGGCATCCAAATTGGCAAACAACAAGTGAAAATTGCTGATGATATGATCCTTTACATAGAAAAGCCCAATGATTCAACAAGAAAACTACTGGAACTGATAGAAGGCTTCAGCAAAATGTCAGGGTACAAGATCATACAAAAATCAGTAGTATTCTTCTACATTAACAAAGAGAATTCTGAATAGGAAATTGGGAAAACAAAACCATTTTTAATAGACACCCAAAAGATGAAATGCTTAGGAATAAATCTAACCACACACACAAACGTCTTATACAAAGAAAATTGCAAAACACTGCTACAAGAAACCAAAAGAAACGTACATAAATGGAAGAATATACCATGGTCATGAATAGGAAGACTTAACATTTTAAAGGTGACATAACCACCCAAATTAATTTACAGATATAATGTAGTCTTGATCCAGATTCCTTTATCATTCTTTAAAGACATAAAAATCCTATTTACCAACTTTATATGGAAAGGAAAGAGACCTTGGATAAGCAAAGCACTAATAAAAAAGAAGAACAAAAGAGATGGTCTCACACTCCCCAATCTCAAAACAGCCTGATATTGGTGCAATGACAGACACATAGATCAATGGAACAGAATTGAGAAACCAGAAGTAAAGCCACATACCTACGGTCAGCTGAATATTGACAAAAGGCTGAAACCCATTAAATGAGGAAGAGATAATCTCTTTGACAAATGGATATTGGCAAAAATTGGATATCCATTTGCTGAAAATCAAATAGGATCCATGCTGTTGTTGTTGTTAAGTGCCGTCAAGTCGTTTCCGACTCATAGCGATCCCATGCACAGCAGAACTAAACACTGCCCGATCCCGCACCAGCCCCACAATCCATGCTATACTCGAGCCCATCTTCGCAGCCACTGTATCAATCCATCTCCCTGAAGGCCTCCCCCTCTTTCGTCGACCCTCCACCCTACCAAGCATGACATCCTTCTCCAGGGAATGGT
>NW_006921983.1:1309851-1325866 GCF_000298275.1 Orycteropus afer afer | reverse complement strand
TTCAGGACAGATCTTGAAACCTCCTTTGTGATGATGAATGCCACGCCATTCCTTTTCATATCTCACATCATATACAAAAATTAACTCAAAATGAATCAAAGATCTAAATGTATAATATCAAACCATAAAGATCATCAAAGAGAAATAGGATCAAACCTAAAACAAAGAGCTCTGGGCCTAAGGCATTTGACTGCTAACCAGAAGGTTGGTGGTTCAAACCCACCCAGTCACTCCATGGAAGAAAGATGGGGCAATCTACTTCTGTAAAGATTTATCACCTCAGAAACCCAATGAGTGTTGCTATGAGTTGGAATCCACTCGATGGCATGGCATAAATACACTATCAAACATAACTAAAAATACACAAACAATGGAAGACAAACTACATGATTGGGCTCTCCTAAAAATTAAACTTTCATGTACCTTAAAAGATTTTCTTAAAAGTGTAAAAAGAGAAATTGCAAACTGGGACCAAAAAAAAAAAAATTGGCAACAAAATATCAGACAAGAGACTAATCTCTAAAATTTATGGAAAACTTCAATACCTCAATAACAAAAAAGACAAACAATCCAATTAAAAAATGGACAGAGGACATGATCAACAAAGAAGACATTCAGGTAGCTAACAAACATGTGAAGAAATGCTCATGATCATTAGCAACTCCAAACCAAACTCACTGCCATTGAGTAGATTCTGATTCATAGCAACCCCCTTTGGGTTTCTGAGGCAGTAAATCTTTATGGAAGTAGATTGTCCAGTCTTCCTTCCATGGGGTGGCTGGTGGGATTGAACCACCAACCTTCTGGTAGCAGTCAAATGCCTTAGGCACTATGCCATCAGATATGCAATTCAAAACAACAACGAGAAATCATTTCACCCCAGTATTAATAGCAAAGTTCCAAAAAGTAGAAAGCAACAAATACTGAAGAGGGTATAGAGAGACTGGAACACTTATAAACTCCTGATGGGACTGTAAAATGGTACAACCACTGTGGAAAGCAGTATGGCACTTCCTTAAGAAGGCAGAAACAGAAATATCATATGATCCAGCAATCCCACTAATAGGTATATATCCTAGAGAAATAAGAGTCATGACACAAACTGATACATGCACATTCGTGTTCATCACAGCATTGTTTACAATAGCAAAAAGATAGAAACAACCTAAATGACAAAGGATGAATGGATAAACAAACTATAGTACATACATACACACAATGAAATACTATGCAACATTAAAGGATAACAGTGAATGTGCAAAACACCCCATAACATGGATGAACTTAGAAGACGTTATGTTGAGTGAAATTAGTCATTCACAAAAGGACAGTTATTATATAAGACCACTATTGCAAAAAGTTAAGACAAGGTTTAGGAATAGAAATAATTGTTTGAAGGTTACCAGAGGTGGGAGGGGAAGGAAGGAAAAATCACCAACTACAGAATAGACATATATTAACTTGGGTGAAGGGAAAGGCAATATATAGTAAAGGGGAGGTCAGCACAAAATGGTCAAGCAAGACAGTGAGGACATAGGGAGGAGTACATGAGTTAAATACAACAAAGGTGAATACTATTATGTACACAATTCTGCAATAATGGTATAAAAATAATTTATGAGTGGATACATAGATAGACACACAATCTGAGCAGGGCTGGGAAGGTATATAGAACTACATCCACAAACATATATATAAGTTTGACAGAGGATATCTCTACCTATGTATTTATATGTGCTGCAAATATATCCATGCATATAGTAAAGCATATGGGAGACAAAGTCATGAAAACATTTTAGTCATAACTGAACACCTTGAGGGAATGAATCACCAAGTAGGAGGCTCAGGACCGTAGTCTCAGGGTACAAGAAGGACAATTGGCACACTATAGTCCACAAAGACAGTGTTCTACATCCTACTCTGGTGAGTATCGATTGGGGTCTTAAAAGCTTGTGAGCAGCCATCTAAGGTACATCTATTGGTCTCTCTCCATCTTGAGCAAAGAAGAGGGAAGAAAAAAAAATGCAGGCAACAATTAGTCAAAGATCTAATGCAGCGCATGAACCCCAGCCTCTATGACTCTGAGACCAGAAGAACTAGGTGATGGTCAGCTACCACTGCTGATTGCTCTGAAAGGGATCATGGTAAGAAATGCCAGATAGCGTGGTGGTTAATGTGGAAGAAAACTCAAAAATCATTTAAAAAAAGACTAGGCTTACTGATCTGATGAAGACTTGTGGAACTCCCTGAGGCTATGGAGCTTACATACCCTTCAAGCTAGGAACTGAACTTAATCCCTGTGACTCAACTGGAAGCCAAACAATAGACCTATAATTTGGATAGTAATATCTTGAGGGTATGTACTCATTAGAACAATCAAGTATACGAGATCGAGGAGAGCATTTGCCCAGGGATAGAGCTAGGAAGGTGGGAACGGATTGGAAGTAAGGATGAAGGGAAAGGGTGGGAGCAGAGAGGAAGTGGGAAGAATGCTATTACAGTGTGAGGATTGCAGTAAATGTCACAAAATAGAATGTGTATGGATTGTTGAATGGAAAACCAATTTGTTCTGTAAACTTTCACCTAAATCACAATTTAAAGAAAGAATTTTTTAAAAAGAACAAAAACCAAATCAACACCTTAGCCCAACATCTCCAACAATTAGAGAAAGAACAGCAAAAAAAGCCTACAGTCACCAACAGAAAGAAAATAATGAAGATGTGAGCAGAAATAAAGAAACAGAAATATAATAGAAAGAATCAACAAGATTAGAAGTTGGTTCTTTGATAGAATTAATAAAATTGACAAGCCACTGGCAAATTTAACAGAGAAAAAGAAGAGATGATGCATATAGCATGAATAAAAAATTAAAAAGGTGATGTCACAACAGAACCAACTGAAATAAAAAGAATAACAGAATACTATAAAGACCTGCATTTCAAAAAATTTGAAAGCCTAGAAGAAATGGAAACACACTACCTATCAAAACTAACAATCTAAGGTAGAAAATTTGAACAGACTCCTCATGAAAGAAGAAATTGAACAGATCATAAAAAAACTCCTAACCTGAAACAGTCTTGGTCCAGATGGTTTCATTGGCAAATTCTACAAAACATTCAAAAAAGAGCTGGCATCAATTCTTCTCAAAGTATTCCAGAACATAGCAAAAGATGGAATACTTCTGAAAACATTCCATGAAGTAAGCATAACCCCTATATCAAAACTAGGCAAATACATCACCAAAAAAATAAGATTATAGACTAATATCCCCCATGGACATAGATATAAAAATTCTCAACAAAATACTGTTGTTGTTGTTGTTGTTATGTGCTGTTGAGTCAGACCCAACTCATAGCGACCTTTCCTTGGGTTTCGGAGGTGGTATCACTACAGAAGTAGATTGCCCAACCTTCCTTCCGAGGAATGGTTGGTGAGTTTGAACCTCCAGCCTTCTGGTTAGTAGTCAAGTGTCTTAGGCTATATGCTACCAAAGCTCCCCAACAAAACACTAGCCAATAGAATCCAACAACATATCAGAAAATAATAATAATACATTAGGAACAAGTGGGATTCACACTAAGTATTCAGGGATGATGCAATATTAGAAAAAACAATCAACATAATCCACCACATAAATAAAACAATGGAAAAGAACTACATGATCATATCACTTGATGCAGAAAAAGGCATTTGACAAAATTCAATACCCATTCTTGATATAAAAAAAGAAAAACTTAGCAAAACAGAAATAGAAGGGAAATTCCTCAAAATAATTAAGGGCATGTAGACAAAACTAATGACCAACATTATTCTCAATGGAGAGAGACTGAAAATATTCCCCTTGTGAATAGGAACCAGAAAATGATGGCCTTTATTTTCACTCCTATTCAATACTATATTGGAAGTCCTAGCCAGAATAAAAAAGCAAGAAAGAGAAATACCCATACAAACTGGCAAAGAAGATGTAAAAGTAGCTCTATTTGTAGATGATATGATCCTATATACAGAAAATACCGGATACTCAACAAGAAAACTACTGGAACTAATAGAAGGATCCAGCAAACTGACAGACTACAAGATAAACAAAAATCAGTCACATTCCTCTACACTAACAGAAGGAACTCTGAAAAAGAAATCAGGAAAACAACACCATTTACAATACCCACCCAAAGATTAAGTACTTAGGAATAAATCTAACCAGAGACACAAAAAATCTATACTAAAAAAGAAAAACTATAAAGCACTACGGCAAGAAACCAAAAGACACCTACATAAATAGAAGAATGCACCAGACTCTTGCATAAGAAGACTTTACCTTGTTGAAAATGCCAATACTGCCCAAATCAATCTTGATCCAGATTCCATCATCATTCTTTACAGAGATGGAACAACAAAAAGAAATCAACAACATTTTTATGGGAAGGAAAGAGGCCTACATAAACAAAGCTCTATTAACAAGAACAATGTAGGAGGCCTCACATTCCCTGATCTCAATTTCTGCAATACAGCTATAACAGTCAAAACAGCCTGGAACTAGAGCAATGATAGATGCATCAACCAATGGATAAAAATTGAGAACCTAGAAGTAAATCCATCTACATATGGACAGCTGATCTTTGACAAAAGGCCAAAACCCATTAAATGGGTAAGAGATAGTCTCTTTAACAAATGTTTCTGGCAAAACTGGATATCCATTTGCAGATAAATGAAACAAGATCTGTGTCTCTCAGTATATACAAAAACAAACTTAAGATGGATCAAAGACCTAAATGTAAAATCTAAAACTATAAAGATCATCAAAAGAAAAAAAAAAAAAAAGGTGCAAACTTAAGAACCTTAATACATGGCATACATATACTATCAAACATAGCTAAAATATACAAACAGCAGAGACAAACCTAGACAACTGAGACAGCCTAAAACTTAAACATTTATGCACATCAAAAGACTTCATTAAAAGAGCAAAAAGAGAACATACAGACTGCAAAAAAAAAAAAAGGCAATGATGTATCAGACAAGGGACTAATGTCTAAAATTTATAGAAAATTTCAATATTTCAAAAACAAAAAGTCAAATAGTCCAATTAAAAACTGAGCATAGGACATAAACAAACACTTCACCAAAGAAGACATTCAGGAAGCTAAGAAACACATGAAGAAATGTTCATAATCATTAGCCATTAGAGAGATGCAAATCAAAACAACGAGATATCATCAGAAAATAACAAATGCTAGGAAGGGTATGGAGAAATTGGAACCCTCATACACTGCTGGTGGGATTATAAAATGGTATAATTATTGCGGGAAACAGTCTGGTGCTTCCTTAAAAAGCTGGAAACAGAAAGACCATATGATCCAGAAATCCCAGTACTAAATATATATCCTAGGGAAATAAAAGGCACTCTGGTGGCATAGTGCCTAAGGCATTTGACTGCTAACCAGAAGGATGGCAGTTCAAATCCACCAGCCACTCCTTCAAAGGAAGGTTAGGCAATCTACTTCCGTAGTGATACCACCTTGGATACCCAAGAAGGGGTCACTATGAGTTGGATCAGATTTGACAGCAGTGCGTTTTTTCATTTTTTAGAGAAATAAGAGCCATGACATGAACAGATACATGCACACCATGTTCATCACAGCATTATTCACAGTAGCAAAACGATCAAAACAAATTAAGTGCCCATCAGTGGATGAATATGCACAACGGAATACTACACAACATTAGAGAATAATGATTAATCTTTGAAACACCTCATAGCATGAATGAACTTGGAGTACATTATGCTGAGTGAAATTAATCACAAGAGGGCAAATAATAAAACCATTACTATAAAAAGTCAAGAAAAGTTTACACACAGAAAAAAAAGCATTATTTAAAGGTTACCTACCAGGTGTGGGAGGGAAAGGGAAGGTAAATCACTAATAAGAAGGTAGACATGTATTAAGTTGGTTGAAGGGAAAGACAGTAAAAGGAAAATCAGCACTAAATGATCAAGGCAGAAGAGCACATTGGAAGGAGTACCACTGCTTACCACATTGAAAGGAATCACACTAAGAAGATAGAGGAATAGGCAGACAAGAGGCATAGACCTTCTTCAACAAAGAAAAGAAAAACCAATTGACAGCAATATAGAAGATAATTCTGGAGCCCTGAGCTTTGAAAGGAACTATACAGAAGTGGATTAGGCACCAACTAGTGGAAAAATATGAACGAAAACAATGAGTACAGAGATGGTCGGAGCTACGGACTGTCAGCTATTATGATGGAACCAACAGCTTGAATATTTCCAAGTGGTGTTGGGACCTGAGAACTGACCTAAAGATCAGCCCTGGTTACCAAGGGCTACAGGGACGACTGCACTGGTGGCCTGTGACTAGGAAGGGAAACAGCAAGGAGGGAGACAACATGAACTGTGGACTTTCTGCAGTCTGAAGGGGGCAGCCATTTTGATTGTTTATAAGTGGCAACCATTTTGGATATTTAAAGTGACCGAGGGCACAGCCATTTTGAATGTTTACAAGTGGTGTCCATTTTGGGTATTTAAAGTGACCAAGGAAACAGCCATTTTGTATGTTTAAAAGCAGCAGCCATTTTGGATATTTAAAGTGACCAAGGGTGCAGTAATTTTGAACCTTTACAAGTGGCAACCATTTTGGATTTTAAAGTGATAGCATTCTCATTGGGATTCCACAGACCTAAGAATAGGCATTGTTTGCCAAGGTCAACAGGGACACATACAAGAGGCTGACAACAGGAAAGGAGACAGGTGGTAAGTGTGTAAGTGCTGTCAACTAGTGAATAGAAGAGCACAGCACAGTACCCTGCTTGCGTAGATAACATACAAACAAAATAAAGAAAACAAAAATTGTGGGCAAGTCACACTCCAACATACAATCACCAATTAAATATAAACACAAAAATGTCACAATGCCTCAGAGACAACAGAGCATCACAGTCCACACAAAGAAGCAAGATAAAGTAAGAGAAACAAAGGACCAGTATACACACCCAAAACACATCCCTGAGGAAGATGAAGCATTGGCACTTCCTGATAAGAAATTCAAAGGAATTATATTTAGGTGTCTTCAAAGGATTGAGAGACAGATCAAGGAAAACACTGACAAAATTGAGGAAAACACAGAGAAAACCCTACAATAATTTTGAAAGACAATGCAGGAACAAAACAACAAATTAAATGAAAAATTAGAAATAATACAAAATCTACACACAGAAATCCAGAAGATTAACACTAAATTTTCAGAAGTAGATAAGACATTGAATGGGCAAAGGAGCAGAATTGAATCAATGGGAGACAGGATTAGTGAGATTGAAGGCAAATATCTGAACACTCTTTGGAAAGGGATAAATCAGAAAGAAGATCAAAATAAAATGAAGAAAGCCTAAGGTTCATGT
This sequence comes from Orycteropus afer afer, assembly GCF_000298275.1. Classification (NCBI taxonomy): domain Eukaryota; kingdom Metazoa; phylum Chordata; class Mammalia; order Tubulidentata; family Orycteropodidae; genus Orycteropus; species Orycteropus afer. Next base: position 1,318,453 of record NW_006921983.1, on the reverse strand, counting down.
GGGATACCATCAAAAAGAATAACCTATGTGTAATCAGAATTCCAGAACGGGAAGAGACAAATAAAACCACAGAGAAAATTTTCGAAGATTGTTGGAAGAGAATTTTCCTGGTATGATGAAAGATGAGAACATATCCATTCAGGAAATCCAACAAACCCCAAACAGGATAGACCCCAAAAGAAAATCCCCAAGTCATATTATCATCAAACTCACCAAAACCAAAGACAAAGAAAGATTCATGAGAGCAGCACAGGAAAAATGAAAGGTTACCTACAGGGGGCAACCTATAAGACTGAGCTCAGCTTTCTTGGCAGAAACCATGCAGGTGAGAAGACAATGGGATGGTATATATAAGACCCTGAAAGAGAAAAATTTCCAACCAAGAATTATGTACCCAGCAAAATTGCCCCTCAAATATAATGGTAAATTAGGACATTCCAGAGAAGCAGAAATTAAGGGAATTTGTTAAAACCAAACCAACCTTACCAGAAATGCTAAAGAAGGCCCTTTGGACAGGGAAGCAACAATAGCCAACAACAACTGACCATTATCACACATGATGATATAACCCAAAAACCAACCCAGCTATGGAAGTATCCAAAGTAAATAAGCCTGCAAGATTGTAAACAGGGAACCAAAGACATCAATTGACAAATGAGGACAACTACAAACCAAAAAGAGGGAAAAAACTGTGTAGTTACAGAACTTCTAGAGAGTAGGGAAGTCAAGACAACTACAAGATAGAACAGACCGTTCTAAATCTGGGAAGAAAACTATAAATCACAGGGTAACCTCAAAGAAAAATGATAAACCTTCACATCAGAAAAGAGGACCAGCACAAATATTTAGCAAATACTAAAACAATAGCAATGAAGAAAGTGTTAATGTGATTCATAAACAAAACTAGCTCAGCATAGAAAATTATATGGAACAAAGAAATCAACACCACGAAAAAGCACATAACAAAAATGACAGCAACAAATTCATATTCACTGATAATTACATATCTGGCAAGGGACTTATCTCTAGGACTTATAGAAAATGCTGATGCCTCATCACCAAAGGAATTAACAATCCAATTGAAAAATGGGCAGAAGACAGGAATAGACACTTCACCAAGGAGGATATAGGAGGATATTCAGGTGGCCAGCTAATATATGAAGAGATGCTCACAATCATTGGCCATCAGAGAAATACAAATCAGAAGAATAATGAGATATTGTCTCACCCCAGCAATGATGGCAAGGTTCAATGAGGCAGAAAATAACAAATGCTGGTGAGGATGTGGAGAGATTGGGACTCTCATACATTGCTGGTGGGACTGTGAAGTGATACAACCACGGTGGAAAGCAATATGGCAATTCCTTAGAAGGCTAGAATTGGAGATACCATTTGACCTGGCAATCCCATTACTAGGTATATATCCTAGAGAGGTGAGAGCCAGGAGAGGGACAGATATGTGCACACTCATGTTCATCACAGCACTATTTACAATAGCAAAAAGATGGAAACAAGCTACATGCCCATCAGCAGAAGAGTGGATGACCAAACTATGGTACATACATATAATGGAATGCTATGCAGCACTAAAGAATAATGTAGAGTCTGCAAAACACCACATAATATGGATGAACTTGGAGGACATTATGCTGACTGAAATAAGTCAATCACAGAAGGACAAATATAGTATTAGTTTGTTGTTGTGGAGGGTCAAGGAAATGTTTATATACGGAGGGAAACTTTCTTTGTAGGGTACCAGGGATGGGAGGGGAGGGAACACTGCCAAAAAAAAAAAAAAAAAAAAAATTCATTGACCCATGTCATTTCAGTTTTGTGTATTTCACTGTACATAAATTATATTTTAAAAAAAAATGCATTAAAAAAAAGAAAGAAAAGGATCACAATAGGAGGTTCTAGATAGAGTGGGAGAAAAATGTGGAACAAAATTCAGAATAATAAAAATGTCCAGGTTTATTAGTCTAATAGAGATGGAACTCCTAAGATTACGGCCTTTAGACATTCTTCAAGCATGTAAGTAAACTCACCCCAGTGGCTCAATTTTCAGCCAACCAGTAAATAGGCCTATAAAGTGAACAATAGCACTAAGGATCTAACATTCTTCACTAAACTAACTCACTCACTGCCGTCAAGTTGATTCGATTCGCCCAATCTTCCTTCAGAGGAGTAGCTAGTGGATTTGAACTGCCATTCTTCTGGTTAGCAGTCAAATGCCTTAGGCACTACACCAAAATGAATCACACAAGATCAAAAGAGCAGCAGTTGCCTAGGAGTAAAGCTCAGGAGACAGGAAAGGATAGGAAAGAAGCACAAAGGAAATGATAAAACACAAGGAGAAATGTGTTACACAGGGAGAGTACTGTGACGTTGTAGGCATTGCTATGAATGTTACCAAACAAAATGTGTGTGAATTATTGAGGAAAACCATTTTGCTCTGTAAACTTTCACCCAAATTGCAATTGAAAGTTATTTGGCTGGTGGGGAAGACTACATGGAGGACAGATACTCCATTTATCAAAATGATCAGGTATATGCTGGGGAAGACAGCATCATCAATGAACTGAGTGGTACCTAATCACTTTAGGCAAAGCTGATAATAGGAGATACCGAAGAGAACTTGACAGACCAATAGCAATGGAAATAATATAATTCCAAAATGAAAGAGGGTAGGTGGTGGCACTTAAACCTTAAGTAAAATGAATGCAATCCAGTTACTTTTGTAAGAGGCAAGTCAAAGTATCAACCAAGAAAGCCTTATCCCGAAAGAGCTGTGGAGGTGATTAGAATATGATATTCCTTATTACAAGATAGATAGACACTCAACATGGGTATTTAATCTATAAAATCAAAAGAAATCAGTGATAGATCAGAAGGAAGAGAGAAGCTATCCTAATAAGATGTCATATCCTTGGTCCAATTTCTCAAACACACAACTCATTGACTGAAAGAAGCTGAGTCTCCAGAGCCAGCTCCTGAAACCCACATCAGCAATATAAACTTGGAGTACATTATGGCAATAATTTTTCTGGAACTTCCAAAAAAAACCCTAGATTCATTACTCTGGTAACTATACACTGGAAAAGACAAGTACCCAAACATATACAGAACTATTCGATACAGGATCTGATTTGACCCTGGCACTCAGGTTCTCAAAGTTGATCATGATGATTCATCGTGATCCACCTATTAGGGAGGTGACAAAATAATAAATGAAATCTAGCCACATTTCAGTTTACAGTAGGTCCACTGGGCCTTTGGCCTTACCCAATGACCATTTCTCTGGTACCTGAATATATAATTGGAGTAAAAAATTTAATGGTTAGAAGAATCTACAACTTTGGTCTGTGAGTAGAGTCAAGTGTAAACCTGTGAAATTACCCTAACAAATTAGGACCATCCTTCAAAACTCAAAGGATGAAGGAAAATAGTTCACATTAATAACCCCCATTTAATCCACCAGTTCAACTCCTACAAAAACTAGATAAAAACTGGTAGATTTCAACAGGCTACTCTAAACTCAACCAATCAGTAACCTCAATTGCAGCCGGATGTGGTATCTTTGTGAGAGGAGATTAACATAACTTCAGGTACCTGGTATGCAGCCATTGATTAAAAACATGCATTCCTTTTCATCTCTGGATTATACCTCAACATAAAGAAAACAAAAATTCTCAAAACTGGACCAATAAGCAACATCATGGTAAATGGAGAAAAGATTGAAGTTGTCAGGGATTTCATTTTACTTGGATCCACAAGCAGTCAAGAAATCAGATGACATTGCAGTGGGAAAATCCGCTTCAAAAGACATCTTGAAAGTGTTAAAAATCAAAGATGTCACTCTGAAGATGTAGGTGCACCTGACCCAAACCACAGTATTTTTAATTGTTTCATATGCATGTGAAAGCTGGACAATAAATAAGAAAGGTTGAAGAAGAATTGATGCATTGAAGAAGAATACCGAAAATACCTTCCTGGATTGCAGAACAAACAAACCTGTCTTGGAAGAAGTACAGCTTTCTCAAATGGTCCTTTGAAGCAAGAATAGCCAGACTTTGTACCATGTACTTTGGTCATGTAGTTAGAAGGGACTAGACCCTGGAAAAGGATATTATGCTTGGTTAAAGTAAAGGGTCAGCAAAAAAATCCTCCATGAGATAGATTGACATTGTGGCTGCAATGAGTCGTTCAAGCATAGGAAAACTTTTGAGGATGGTGGAGGACTGGGCAGTGTTACATTCTTTTGTATTTAGGGTCCTTATGAGTCAAAACTGACCCAACAGCACCTAACAACAACAACACAAAGAATAATTTACATTTAAGGGATAACAGTATATACACTTATAGGCAGGAAATCAGGCAGGACTTGGCTGGTGGTTCTGCTTCACATGGTGTTGGATGGGGTATCTCATAAGGTTGAAATTTATGGCAGCAGAAATACACAAAATGACTTTCCCACATGTGTGGCAACTTCTCAGGGTTAACCCCATGTGGCCAGCTTGGGCTTCTTTTCCTGGCAGCCGGATCCCAAGAGCAAACATTCTAAGCAGAAAAGACAGAAGTTGCAGATGTCTTAAAGCCCAACCTTGGAAGTAACACAGTGTCACTTGCACCACATTCTATCAGTCAAAAAGGTCACCAAGCCAGCCAGAATTCAAGAACAAGGGAAATAGATTCCACTTCTTCATGAGAGAGAGACGTTGTCACATCTCAAAACAGCATATGGGAGGGGAGATATTGCTGCAGCCTTTGGGAACTAAATCCACTATACTACCATAGCGTTTTCAATATCATTATAATCCAAGTGTAATTGCAATTTTGATTTTTTTTCTTAGTTGAGGATTATAAAGGATAGTCTTATTTTTCACTTTTCAAGATTTAAATTTTTAAAAGTTTTAAAATGTAAGCAGATTCATTTATTTCTCCTTCTTTTGTTCCTTCTTTCCTTGTTCTTTCCTTTCTTCCTCCTTTTCTCTTTTCCTTACTCCCCTCTTTGTGTATCTATATGCTGTGGTTTTTGGAATACAACCTATATATAATCCATCAGCTTGAAATTATTTATACAGTGAAACTTGTGAGAACTGGAACTCAGCAAGACTGCCTTATTTTTCTAGGTCTTGTAAATTCCACTTTGACAAGATGCAGTCTTACCACTTTTCTATTGTCCTCTATCAGTGTGAAATATTTGAGCATTCCTTCTCTGACAGCTCTCTGCCTTACACAGTTTCTGGTTTTCGCAGGTTGCACTTGGTGCATTTTTGCCAAACTTTTATAGACATTGAAAGAAAGTTATATTTTCTCTAAGGTATTAATTTTTATATTAAATAATTCTCAATTTCCTAGTTTAAAATTTCCTTAAATGATCTGTCAAAGTTAAGTAGAAGTATATTGTCTTCTAATACATTTTGTTTCTGTCAATGTCTCTTGAATTGCTAACAGATTAATTTATCCATTTAAAGGCAATGTAATTCAATGCTTAAAAGTTTATAGAAATTGTATCTTTGTTGCAAATGGCACCTTTTGTAATATAAAATTACCATCTTTGTCCTTTTAATGATTTTTACTTTGACATCTACATCGCTTGATATTAATTCTGTGATCTCCGCTTTTCTTTATGCATGTACACCAGACATGTGTTAAATCCTTTTCTGTCCCTTTATTTTATGTTCTTGTAAAGAGCATGTAGTTAGACTTTCTTTTATAACAATCCAAGCGCTTCCCTGGAAGGTAAGAGTTAAACTTATCCAAGACTGATCTCCTGCACACTGACCTCCTAAAACAGGAGCTGGCCTCCTACAAGGCTCCATGGAAAATAGCCTGAAGCCACAAGCTTGGACTAAAGCCCCCATCATACCAGGAGAGGGACCAATGCTATTGCCAACCACAAAGTTGAGCTGTGAGGACAGAGATGGAGCCAAGGTTTCTCCACATCATTTCATTATAGTATCCCAGTTCCTGATAATACAAGAGAGGAGCCAGAGGTTAAAATTATGCATTTTACAAACCCCAGAGTCCAAGGGTCAGGGCCTTTCTCCTGAAGTTGAATGTATAGTTCTAGATTTTTGGATATTTCTTGAATTCAATGGATGGTAGAGAACCTGCATACCTGTTATAGCTCGTGGTTTTATGGGTTTTATCCAAAGATGCTATTACAGCATAGCTAGTGAGTTGGCTGCTTGATCATTTATCCTGTTTGCCCAACAATTAAATATTTATTATTTTAACTGATATTTTCAGTCATTTTATTTCATGTATGACATTGCTACGTGTACATTAATATCTTAGCAACCTGAAGCTATTTGTCAATCTCATCTACCAAGAGAATGACCCCAAATCAAGAAATAAAGGGAAATAAATGCATCTGATGGGCAAAAATAATGTGGATATCATTCACATATCATGAGTTACTGTTGTTAGTTGTCATTTTTTTTTTCTTTCTATTGTGATTTGGGTGAAAATTTGCAGAGCAAATACCCATACCATACAGCAGTTCTCATACACTTTGTCTCATGACATTGACCACAATTTACCACAATTCAACATTTCCCCTCATACTTCCTCCCGATAGTTACCTCTTCCCTATGTCCATCCCTCCATGGATTCCTGCCCCCTGAGATGTCTCCCTGTGCATAAGCAGCCCTTCTTTCTCCCAGGCTTGTTCTCTCCAAGGAGTGTATCTACCTCAGGTAAATGTTCAATATTCATATGCCTGTCTATTGTTTGGCTGGAAGCCACAGGTGTGAGTTCAATTTCAGACCTACAGGGCAGCTAGGGGCCATAGTCTCAGTGGTTCCATCAGGCTTTATCAGGCCAGCAAACCTGGTCCCCCCTCTCCTTTTTTTTTCCAAATGATTTAGAGTTTTGTTCCACATTGTTCTCCCTGTCTATCCAGGATCTCCTGCATAGATCCTCTTCCAAGTAGTTGACAGTAGTAGCCAGGCACCATCTAGTTCTTCTGGTCTCACAGTCGTATAGGCTGCAGATCGGATAGTGTACCAGTCGCTAGGACTAATTGTTTCCAGACGTTTTTGGTTTTCCTTATTCTTCTTGGCTCGGGATGAGGAGAGACCCATCGTTGCATCTAGATGGCAGCTTGCAAGCTTTTAAGATCCCAGTCGCTACTTGCCACAGTAGGAGGTGGAACAATGTTTTGTGTAGTATGTTATGCCAATTGAGCTTGATGTCCTGTGACCATGGTCCCAAGCCCACAGGTTCAACTACTCGGTCCCTCTGGGTAGGTGGCTGTGACCAAGCAGTAACTACAATCTTACCCCTTGTCAGCTCCACTATACACCTGGGAATTCAGATCCTACACATAAAGTTATAGGACCATTGTCTGCCAACCCTATACATGTTCTTGAGTACACTCCCCACTTCATAGACATACCTAATAGTTCATCCTGACCACCCATCTATCCAACCATATACCCGTTTTTGCCTTCACTGACCATGCTGTACTATATGTGCAAAAGGGTTCATCTTTGTTGTCTGTACTTCCCATGTACCTCTCTATGTCTTTCTCTTTCTCAATGCCACTATATTGATCACTCACATTTGGTACATTGCCCTTCTCTTCACCCAAATCAAAACTTAACTCTATCTATCTAACACTATTCCCTCCCTTACCCTTCCATCCCTGGTAACCAACAAAGAAAATGTCCTTCTATAGATAAATGATTCCTTGACTTTTACAATAACGGACTAATACAATATTTGTCCTTTTGTGATTGACTTATTTCACTCAGTATAATGTCCTCCAAGCTCATCCATATTGTGAGGTGTTTTGCAGATTCTACATTATTCTTTAAGGTTGGATAGTATTCCATTGTATGTATATACCATAGTTTGGATATCCATTCCTCAGTTGATGCACACCTATGTTGTTTCCTTCTTTTGGCTATTGTAAATAGTGCTGTAATGAACATAGGTGTGCATATGTCTGTTGTTGTCATGGCTCTCACTTCTTTAGGATATACACCTACTAATGGAATAGTGGGTTGAATGGTATTTCTAGTTCCAACTTTTGAAGGAATCACCTTTCCACAATGCTTTCCACAATGGTTGTACCATTTTACAGTCCCACCAGCAGTGTATCAGAGTCCCAATCTCTCCCATCCTCGCCAGCATTTGTTATTTTCTTCTTGTTGAATTTTGCTACTAGTGCTGGAGCAAGATGGTATCGCATTGTTGTTTTGATTTGCATCTCTCTAATGGCTAATGATCGTGAGCATTTCTTCATATGTTTATTGGCCACTTGAATATCATCCTTGGTGAAGTGTCTATTTTTTGCCCATTTTTTAAATTATATTGTTTGTCTTTTTGTTATTGAGGTGTTGGAGTTTTCCATAAATTCTAGAGATAAGTCCCTTGTTAGATAGGTCATTACCAATGACATATTTTTTCCCAATCTGTAGGTTCTCTTTTGACTCTTTTGGAGAAGTCTTTGGGAACACATAAAAATTTAATTTTTAGAATGTCCCAATCATCTGATTTCTCTTCTGCTGTTTGTGCATTTTGAGTTATGCTTGAGAGTCTATTTATGCCATATATTAGAGCCCCTAAATTTGCCCCTAGTTTTTCCTTGAGG
>NW_006921983.1:1288165-1302196 GCF_000298275.1 Orycteropus afer afer | reverse complement strand
TGGCTCTTGCTCAGTAAGTGAAGTTGCAGGTGCTGTGGGTGTACTTGTAGCTAATGGGAACTGTTGCTTTCACTCAGTTAGACAAAAATTACAATTGAATAACCATCAAAAAACTAAAAGCACATGTACAAAGAAATACACCATGTAATCACACAGGAACAGTAACCCAAAAAAAGAAAAAGGGGACAATAGAAGAAAAAAATAAGAAAACCTGCAATATCTGGGCATAGGGCCCTAAGAGAAAAATGGGAAGAATGCAAAAAAAAAAAAAGAAAAAGAAAGGGACTGGGTTAACCATGAGAAGTAAAAAAAAGAGTAAAAAAAAAATTTTAGTCAGGAACTGGGAAAAGAAAAAGAAAAAAAAAGGTGTAAACTAGGACCTGGGATGGGAAGAAGAGTAAAAAAGGACAAAAGTATTAACAATAGTAGTAGTTTTAAAACAGACAAATACAAGCAAACTAAGCACCAGAAAAAAGAAAGAGAAAAAGAAGAAAAAATTAAAATAAAAAAAAAGGAAAAAAAATCGACAGAGGACAAAGGCAGGGCACCCAGGCTCCGTCCAAGCACACAGACTGGGATGGAGTTCCTGCAGTCCCAGAAGGTGGGTGGGACTGGGGAGTGGCTGCACCTCCATTCACCAAGCGGGTGTGGGGTATAAGAGTAACAAAAGGAATGTTGCCCCTTTTCAGTCGTGCAGGTCTGGAGAGTTCTTGGGGTTACTGGAAAGCAGAACCTCTTCTTAAGGCCCTGGAATCTGGTAGAGCACTGTCTCTTTAGGTTATCTCTAGCTGCTGGTTACATGTTGATTTGTTTTGTCTTGGTTTTACGGTTTAATATTTTGAAAAGGTGAAGCTGGTGTATTTTATTTTATTATTGATTCAGGAATGTTGGGTCACGCTGTTTTCTTTGTGATGGTGGAATTACTGTGTGGAATGCGGGTATGTGTTTCTGTTTGTCGTAAAGTGGATTTAGAGTTCGAAGTGGGAGGTTTTATGGCAATTGGCTGAATATGGTTTCTTCTATTTAATGAGTGAAGTTATTGGCAGAGAAGGTGGGAGCAGAAAGCTTGGTGTTGCTAGGGTTGGTTTCTAGGGCTTTGAGCAGGCTGTTATTGATGACATAGTTATTTACAAGACTGCAGCTCAATCTCAAGAAAGATTCCCATTATTAGGGAGTTGCCAGTTTCCGCCAGGTTCAGGCACACTCAAAGACCCTGCCTGCGAGGCCCCTCTGTGCCACAAAGTTGATCCAAGGCAAATTCCCAGGATCACACTCAACCATGGCTTCCCCTTTCTCTCTCCGCCCCGTTTGCCCGTGGTGCTGGCTCAATCCCACCAGACCGCTAATGGCTGACACCGCCCACCTGTGGCGCCAAAGATGAACATGATTTCAGCTGTGTTAGAGTCAGGGGAGTACCAACCAGCAAATGTGGTCCCGATACCAGTGACAAAGATAAGCACAATGTCTCCTAGGCTGACGCAAGCCCTCCCAGGGACCTGCTGAGAGGGCCACAAGCTTGGCCTTCTGGCACAACAGTGAGCTCTCCACCTGAGTCTCAGTGGCACTGTGCATGCCCATTTGGCTTAAGTGACCCAAATTACCACTAAAATTAGGTGCTGGTGACAGATCCTTGGGGCCGTTTGCTGGGATATTGGAATGGTCGCTGGTATGCTGATATAGTGTGTCTTCTTCCTTGGCTCACAGGGATCTCAGGTGGCCATCCTCACCGGCCAGTCAGTGACTGCCCCAGGGACGTTTCCAATGGCCTCTCTTGGCTACCCGTCCGTCCTCCACCACGTAGCTCTTTCTTAAATAATCTCCCTGTGTCTTTCCTCTAATTCCACTCTTCTGTGTTTGGTGCACTCTGATTCAGTGAGTTGTTCAGAGCACCAAAATTCTTAATTCAAGCTGCTGTACCTAGTTTTTCAAGCACTTAGATGCTAGAGGGAAATAGTGTGGTGCTTTCTGGCAAGACTCCATTTTGAATCTCTCAATTCATCCTGTTAGTTGTCATTGAGTTGACTCTGACTTATGGTAACCTCACATGTAATAGATTGAAACATTACCCAGTCCTGTGCCATCTTCATGGTGTTTGTTATGTTTGAGTCTATTATTGTGACCACTGTGTATTTTGAGTGACTTCCAACCTAAGGGGCAATTCTTCCAGCACTGTATCAGACCATATACTGTTGTGATCCACAGTGTTTTTATTGGCTACTTTTTGGAAGTAGATCACCAGGTCTTTCTTCCTAGACTGCCTTAGTCTGAAAGCTCCTCTGAAACTTGTCCACTTTGAGTGATTCTACTGGTATTCAAAATACCAGTTGTATAGCTTTTAGCAATAGCAAAATGTAAGCCACCACAGTACGACAAGCTGATAGACTTTTGTGATTATCAGATGCTAAGTCAGTTCTGACCCCTAGCAATACCATGTGACAAAATGCATGTGGCTGTAATCTTTACAAAAGCAGATTTCCAGGTCTTTTCTCATGGAGCCCCTGGATGAGTTTGAATAGCCAAATTTTGGGGTAGCAGCTGAGCATTTAACTGTTTGTGACACAAGGCTTCCATTAGGGTACAAAAAGAGTCCTCCTCCCTGTAATAAAATCCAAATTTCTTAATCTGGTTTATAAAATCCTGTATGGTCCACCTCGCTTTCTTTCTGACTTAAATCTATCCCATTCTTTACATATATACAATACAGCTCCACTGGTCTTTGGTCCTTCAAATACTCTAATATGTTCCTGACTTTGGCCTATGTGTTAGCTATTTACTGGCTGGAATGCCACCATTCCTGATTTTAATATGAGATTTCCTTCATATCAGTCAGAGCTCAACTCAAAAGTACTCAGGTAGCCTCCCACTCACTTTCCATCAAGCCACCCAACTTTCATTCCATGCATAGCCCTTTCCTGGTATTTTTCTTGTTCTTTTGCTTGCTTATTTACTGTCTGATTCCCCACTGGAGTGAAAGGCACGAGAATGCAGACCTTGCATCAGTCAGATGTGACAAGGTCAGCCTATGACAACAAACAACTATAAGTTACAGGGACTTCATTCAGTGCAAGGTTGTCTCTCACTTGCACTATGTTGCATATGAACTGGTAGGGATCTGCCCCATATAGACACTTGGGAGCACAGGCTGGCATAGCATCTCCCATTTTATTACTGCACCACATGAAACATAAGGCCTCCGTGTCTGTCCTAGTAAGAGATGAGAAAGAATAAGTAAAATTTCATGGGTTTTCACTGTCTCAGCCAAGAATTACCACATCCCTGCTTCATGTACCAAAACTACTCTTGGTCCTGGGAAGGGAAGAGAATGAAATATTTAGTGAGCACTGCCATCTCTCCACAGGAATTGTGTCTTATAGTTCACCTCTCTGCTGTCAGGACTTTTAACAGTGCTTGGCACATATTAAAACCCATTGCCATCAAGTTGATCTTGACTCAAAGTGAACTTATAGGACAAAGTAGAACTGCTCCACAGGGCTCCAAAGCTATAAATCTTTAAGGAAGCCCACTACCACATCTTTCTCCTGTGGAGCAGCTCATAAATTCAAATCGCAATCCTTCCAGTTAGCAGCCAGTGCTTAACCATTGTGCCACCAGGCCTCCTTTGGCACATATTAACCAAAAACCAAATTCACTGCCATCAAGTCAATTGTGACTCATAGTGATCCCCATTGGGTTTCTGAGGCTATAAATCTTTACAGAAGTAGATTGTCTCATCTACCTTCTACAGAGCAGCTGGTGGGTTTGAACCACTGACCTTCTGGTTGGCACATATTAGGTAGTCAATAAAAAAATATATCAACTGAGAGAAAGAAAATAAAACATGATCAGGAAGTCCATAATCCACTGAGAAATGGAAGAAACCCATAAGTAAATGTAGGAGATGGTCCTAACAAAGGCACATGGTAGTATATAGTAAATAAGCTGCTTGAGATGTCTGACAGAGCCTGAAAGAGAATGTAAGCTCTTAGCTGAGGCTTCTAAGGGAAGGAACAAATTGCCAGGAGAACAAGGAATAAAGTGTAATCAAGGAAGAAGATGAGCACCTGCAAAAAAGAGAGAACACAGCACATCCAAGGAGTAATATGTGTCTTGGAATCTTATACACCAAGTTAAGAGGCAATATCTTACTATTTCAAGGATGGTAGACTATTGAGAAATACTGAGAAAATTGAAGAACGGAGGTAGTATTACATGGCTTTAATTTGAAAGATCACTCCAACAGCTAAGTGATGGTTGGAACAACTGGAAGAGGTAGGAGAGGTTGGGAGAAAGGAGAACTGTGAATTGGCTATAGCAATAGTCCAGGCAAGCAGGCTGCAAAGAGGAGCATAGAGTGAATAAGTGATTAACTTCAGATGAAAAATCAACAGGTCTCAGCAATTGCTGACTTGGATGGAGGGTCTGGTTTGGGTGATGACAGGGGCAATTTCTTGTTGAAGGGAAAGCTGAGAGTGGAGCAGGTCTCAAGTTTTCACTAATGTTTTGAGATTTCATTCACAGACAATCTCTCAAAACCACAACCAAGCTTACTTACTGTTATTACATACACCATGGAAGAAATCAAGTTTTCTGGATTTCTAAACTTAGGGCAGAAATATTTCCATTCAATGCACTCTATTTTTTTATTTTTCTAATCATGAATAAAGGCCTAAACTCTCACTCAGCTAGGCAGAAAAGTCAGCCTGACTAAATGACTCATTTTCTAGGAGTTCTATATAGCTGAGATTTTGCCAAATATATTCTAGTTTATTTGTCTAAAAACAATTTATCATTGCATTATGGTTATAACTCCTAGTTCATCACTTGCAATTAAAATTCTCCAAGTATGAGAATCACTGAAACTCACTTGGCTGATGAGGTACTAAGTCTGGATGTCTCATTTCCAGAATGCTGAATAACCAAAACAGTCTGGTCAGAGGTGGCCTGATGCAAAATATGAGTTTCCGGGCTGGCGATGTCCCCAGCTGTCCTATTCTTGTCCTGTGCAGAGCAGTGAGGTAGCAGAAGCCTTTCAGAGACTAGGGAATACTGTTTGTCTCCAATGAGGTCAGTGAGAGTTGGGAAACACACCTGTCACTTTGTCCCAAGCCTGAATAGAGACACAAATTTCCAACACATTCCAAAATTTTGGGAAAGACAAAAGCAAAACATTCATTGTTCATGCAGAAAAACCAAGCTCTGCTGTTACTGAATTATTCTGGGACTCTCCGGAGACAATCAGCATAATTCCTTCCAGGGGTACAGCTATTTGTCTGGCTTATTCCCTGTCACCTAAAGAGTGGACCAAAGCCAAATCCATACACTCAATTTTTTGTTGTTAGCTGCTACACAGCTGGTCCTGCCTTATGGTGGCCCTATTTGTTACAGAGTAGAACCCATAGGGTTTTCTTAACTATAATCTTTACAGAAGCAGATAACATAATATTAGGGACAGTGTGCTACTGACTGATTAGAAATGCAAAGGAAGGCAAAGTGTTAGGTTAAGCAATTTCTATTTTCCTTTCCCTACTTCCAAATCTACTACTCTCCAGTTTGAAGCATTCCCAAAAGACATTCAGAAGATCTTTGGAAAGTCACTGTTGAGCTGTCCACAACTATAAAGCAAACCTCATCACTGAGGAGAAAATTACATATATAATAGTGTATAATATTGTATAGAACATACGTTTATTGCTTCCAAGCCATTCTCACCTAATTTGAGAAAATAGCTCCCATTTGTCAGAAACTGTCCTAAGTAGTGTGCCTTTTACAAGATATGCTCTACTCTTTGACAAGTTTTTGAATTAAATTAGTTTGCTACTTTAGCACTTATTATGACCATAGTTCTTTATTAACCTGTCTCCCTCACTAAGCCATGAGCCCCTTGAGGTTAAGAACCACGTGTGCATTATTCATCATTGTATCCTAGGCACATAGCCCAGTGCCTTGCAAATGTACAGTGAAGACCATTCCCATGAAGGAAAGGTACATGTTCAACCACTCTCTGCATTGTGAGCTCTTTGAGGCTTTCACTTGAACTTACACAGCAGGTGATGAATAAATGGCAATTGAATGAGAAGTGATGGAAGGAGAGAGAGAAAGACAGTGCACAAACAATTTCTATTATACCGAAGACTGGTAAATTAGATTGGGGGCCTTACGAAGAAAAACAAGTCCCTTAAGTAAAAGACATAAATAAAAAAAGAAGAATTGGTTTCATTGGAATGGTAAAGATCCATTTTCTAGTTACAGTGTGGAGAATTACAGAATTAATGCCAATTAAATTATGACTGCATCTATTAGGAAAATCTGTACTCTTTGGCTAGCTTTTCCAGGATAGAGGCACAAAGTTCTTGCAGATGAGAGTTCAGCTGAGGCACGTACATTTGGTGTTGGCTTGAGTCAACATTGGGGCTCTCATCAATTAGCAAAAACAATGTTTTGCCACATTCAAAGTAGGCCAAATTGTTGTTGTTGTTGTTATGTGCCGTCGAGTCAGCCCTGACTCATAGCGACCCCTCCTTGGGTTTCCGAGGTAGTATCACTATGGAAGTAGGATTGCCCAACCTTCCTTCGGAGGAGTGGCTGGTGGGTTTGAACCGTCAGGCTTCTGGTTAGCAGTCAAGTGCCTTAGCCACTATGCTACCAGAGCTCCCAATTTTAGCTATTAAAAAACATAAAAATCTACCCCATCTTCCAATTTAAAGGACCACATAAGAGATAAGCATGTTAAACACAATGGAAAGAAGATATAAGGAGTTTAGATTCAAAATTCAGCCTCAGAAGGCATTCCTGGACTTGGAATATATTTTCAAATTCCTTCATTTTCCAATTTTGAGACACATAGTGGAGTGTAATGAATTTCTTAATATGGCCCTTCCAGCCATCATCTTCCATTTTGTGATGTATTGTAAATCATAGTCTCTATTCTTGTTTACTATGCTTGCTGAAAGTGAAGATGACTTGAAGCACTTACTGATGAAGATTAAAGACTACAATCTGCAGTATGGATTATACAACATAAAATAAAAATCCTCACAACTGGACCAATAAGAGCATCACAATAAATGGAGAAAAGATTCAAGTTTTCAAAGATTTCATATTACTTGGATCCACAATCAATACCCATGGAAGCAGCAGTCAAGAAATCAGATAACATATTGCACAGGGCAAATCTGCTGCAAAAGATCTCTTTAAGAGGGAGAACAATGTGGAATAAAACTCAAAATCATTTGGAAAAAGAAAAAAAAAATGGGACCAGGTTTGCTGGTCTGATAGAGCCTGGTAGAACCACTGAGACTATGACCCCTAGCTGCCCTTCAGGTCTGGAATTGAACCCACCCTGTGGCTTACAGTCAAACAAAAGAAAGGCATATGAGTTGAACATTTACCTGAGGTAGATAAACTCCTGGGAGAGAACAATCATGGGAGAAAGAAGGACTTTTTATGCACAGGGAGACAGCTCATGGGGCAGGAGTGCATGGAGAGATGGACACAGGGAAGAGGTAACTATGGGGAGGAAGTGAGAAGGGAGCTGTTGCATTGGGGTCAATTGTAGTCGATGTCATGAGACAAAGTATATGTGAACTGCTGTATGGAAAGTGAATTTGCTCTGTAAACTTTCACACAAATCACAGTTGAAAAAAAAAAAAGGAGTAGGAGGAGGAGGAACTTCCTTGCCTTTTTTACCGGGATTTCTTTTTCTTTTTGGGAATTAAAAAAAAAAAAAAAAATCTCTTTAAAATGCTGAAGAGCAAAGATGTTTCCTTGAAGACTAAGGTGTACTTAACTCAAGCCATGGTATTTTCAGTCACCTCATATGTACGTTAAAGCTGGACAATGAATAAGGAAGACCGAAGAATAGTTGATGTTTTTGAGTTGTGGTGTTGGCAAAGAATATTGAAAGTATCATGGACTTCCAGAAGAACTAGCAAATCTGTCCTGGAAGAAGTGCAGTTGGAATGCTTGTTGGAAGCAAGAACAGCCAGACTCCATTTCACCTATTTTGACATGTTGTCAGAAGGGATCATTCCCTGGAGAAGTATATCATGCTTGGTAAAGTGGAGGGTCCATAAAGAAGGAAAAGACTCTCGATAAGATGGATTGACACAGTGGCTGCAATGATGGGCTCAGATATAGCAAGGACTGTGAGGATGGTGCATGACTGGGCAGTGTTTTGTTCTGTTGTACATAGGGTCACTATGAGTCGGAGCCCATTCGAAGGCACCTAACAACAGCAACAACATGTCTGTTTAGGGTGGGCTGGATCCTGCCTTACTGGACGGTGTGACTCAAGTCACCACCCTTTGTTTCCCTGAGGGCATATATGTGAATGTTGTGGGGAAGTTCCCTCTCTTTTTCCAGTCCTGCACTTGGTTGGTCATCATCTCACCCCTGGACTTGAGACAAGAGCTGCTCATCTGACCTGCTGAGGTGGGTTCACCAGCCTCTGCAACCATGCAAGTGGGGAGAATCATCCAGACCTACCTATGGACTTGGGACTTGTCAGCCTCCACCACCATGTGAGTCATTTCCTTGGCAGTTTGTCAGTTCTGTCAGACATTTACAGTGAAATTCAGAACCCTAAGACTGGAAGGGGAGCTCTGGTAGCATAGTGGCTAAGACACTTGCCTGCTAACCAGACGGCTGGCAGTTCAAACCCACCAGCCACTCCTCGGAAGGAAGGTTGGGCAATCCTACTTCCGTAGTGATACTGCCTCGGAAACCCAAGGAGGGGTCGCTATGAGTTGGGGCCAACTCGACGGCACATAACAACAACAACAACAAGACTGGAAGGAGAGTACTGAGGAGAAGAGATGGAGTTGATATTGGAGGTGATGGAGTGGCACAGGAGTTTGAAAAAGTTGGACATGTGGGACATCTTTAACCTTTGACTCATAAGGACCAGCCTTGTGCTGATACTTCTAAAATAAATTACTCAAGCACATACTATCTCCTAGTTCTTTTTGAACAATCAAGTCTTCAGGAATTCCTATTCTTCACAATGTTATCCATAATTTGTCAGGATCCACAGAGTTGAATGCCTTTGCATAGTTAATACAATACAAATAAACATTTTTTGGGTATTCTCTCCATTCAGCCAAGATCAATTCAACATTAGCAAATGGTATCCCTTTTTTCACATCCTCTTCTGAATCCAGCTTGAACTTCTGGCAGTTCCTTGTCCATGCAGGGCTGTAATTGTTTTTGGATTATGGTCAGCAACAAACTGGCAGGTGAGTAGTGGCAGTAACCAACCCCTAAAGTCTAATACAGCCACTGCCTAACCCCAGGTAATTTATTCTAAGAAATCATCAGTAATAGAGCTGGTTAGCAGCTGAGCTGGGACAAGCTCCCAGACCTCTAGTCTCCCCTTTCAGGAATTTTCTTGAGAAAACATTAAAAAAAATAATAACAATAAACTGGCTTTCAGCCCATCTCTATTTTACTTTCTACCAAAAAGTAAAATACTTTACTTTACTTTCTGTCCACACTTTCCATATTCACACAATATTTAGGTTTTTTTAAAAATCAAAATGTTTTCCTAAGACTGTTCTCAGTTTTCTGATCTCATAAAAAAGATAAAATCCAAGGCCATTTGACAGTCACAGGTAAATTTCCTCTCTGCTTATCTGGTTTTTTTTTTTTTTTTTTTTGGTTTTTTTTTTTCCTGATTTAATATTGTTTTAAGGAAGGTTTTTTCAGGCTGCAGCATTTGCACCTGGGAGAATTATGGCTTTAACTTTCTTTGTAGAAAGAAGATCAAGAATTGTTGCCAAAATAAATTCTTCTCTATTCTTCTTCTCCTCAGTCGTCTCCAAAAAGAAATTAGCAGTCACATTCTCTACTTCTACATTATCCTTAAAAAAATACTGTTGTGTTTGCTCCAGAATTAAGAGTAGCACAGTATCTGCCATTCCTTTCTTGTGGTTGTCTGTAAAGGAGTCCCTGGCTTTGTGCTCAGACAAGAGTCTCTCAAGAATTTATTAAGTAATATTCTAAGGCCCTGGAATCTTCCCTTTCATTCTACTCACACTTGACACACTGGATTCTTTCAGGAGAGATCTACCAGCCACAAAGCATACACCAAAGACAGACCATTTTCTAACCTTCCATGAAGGAGATTGGGATTCTTAATTCCCTTCTCTTTTCAATAGACACAAAAGATCATACAAAAATAGTAATATGTAGCAGCACAGGAATCAGACTATGGGGAAGGAGGATGTTTGGTTTCAATATCAGCTCTTCTAATAACTAGTCTGGTGACCATGGGCCAGCCATGTAATCTTCCTGTAAGGTGGTGGTGAAGGTATTGGTGTTTATATAGATAAAAGATGGAGTCAAGATCATTCCTAAAGTTTCATTGAGCTCCAAAATATTCTCATTTCTATTATAATTCTCATGTGAATAAGCAGAATGTGCATCTGAATTATGAAGTTGTACATTCTTCCTAATAGAAACCTAACACTTTCCAAATTAAAATTTCTGTAATAAAAAGAGCATTGAATTAGGAATCCAAAGACCTTGGTCTTAGTCCCTTTTCTAATTGACATGCTCAAAGCTATATATATATATATATATATATATATATATATTTCCTTCTTGGGGCTCAGTGTTCTCATCTGCAGCATGAGGGGATAGGACCAAAGGGCCTTTCGATAAGGTCCCTTCTAATCTTGAAATTGCATGATTCATACTAAGAATGCAGCCACAACTTTTACTCTTAACACAAGGGAAAGCCTGCTAGGAAAAATGAAAATGTAATGAACATGTGTAGTAGTTAACGTTGTGTATCAATTTAACTGGGCCATGGTTTTGAGTGCACCTGGATGTAATTATTTCCCATAAGATTGTAATCACCTCCATGGTGGAATCTGTTGCGAGGAGCTAAGTAGTGGCCTTCAGGGTGTGGCTTGCTTCCAGTATATATGGAGAAGCTTTGAGGAAAGTCTCTAGCTTTTTGGAACATTTAGATAATCGGTGGTCTGCCATGTTGTCTGCCAGTCTTAAGATTGTTCCTGGATGTAAAGCAGTGTCCTACCTTTTTTCCTGCCAATCATAGGATTGTGCCATTTTAGCTGTCAATCTTGTATTCATCAGCTGCATGAGTCAAAAGAAGCCTTTAGCTTGCTCCAGTATACCTGGAACAAGAGGCAGAGCTGAAGCCCAAGGTCAAGGGGCCTTCACCATGCTCCTAGAGCTAACACTCTGAACTAGGACTTCTAGCTTCCTAAAGTGTAAATAGATAAATTCCTGTTTGTTAAAGCCATCCACTTGTAGTATTTCTATTATAGGAGCACTAGAGAACTAAGACAATATGAAATTTTAAAGGTGGAACAGAGTTGCCAAAAGCAATTTCTAGAACAAATATTCTAGAAAGAGCTTAAAACCTCCTTCTCCCCTCCCCACCACGCCCCCCCCCCTTTTAGGACTGGCATTGGACATACACAGAGAAAGCCTACATGCTGCAATTTTATGGCACCAAGAAAATTCTTCATCTGATCCTTAAACTACTTTCCTTAGCCAGTAAGGGATGAGTAGAATTCTATTTTAAAGGTTCAAACCTTTTCTATAATGCTCTAACCCCTATTAAAAGATATTTTTAGAAAGGGATGGTTATACTTTAAAATTTATTATCAGCTATATTTTCCACAAGGACCCTGGGTGGCACAATCAGCTTGTGATCACTTCTAACTGAAAAGTTGACTGTTCAAACCCACCTAGTCACTCTGTGGAAGAAAAGACCTGGTGATCAATTTCCAAGAAAATCCTATGGAGCAGTTTGATTCTGTAACATGTGGAGTCACTGTGAGCTGGAAGCTGTCTGGATGGCAGCTTTGTTGTTGCTGTTAAATGCCATCGAGTAGGCTCCAACTCATAATGACCCTATGTAAAACAGAACGAAACACTGACTGCTCCAGCCTCACAATCCTTGTTATGCCTGAGCCCATCATTGCAGCCACTGTGTTTATCTATTTCATTGAGGGTCTTCCCCTTCTTCACTGACCCTCCACATTACCAAGTATGATATCCTTCTCTAGGTAATAGTCCCTTCTGAGAATATGACCAAAGTAGGTGAGACAAAGTCTGTCCATTCTCACTTCCAAGGAGCATTTTGGTAACACTTCTTCCAGGACAGATCTGTTAGTTCTTCTGTCAGGCCATGATACTTTCAGTATTCTTTGCCAATACCACACATCAAAAACATCAACTTCTCTTTAGTCTTCCTTATTCATTGTCCAGCTTTCGCATGCATATGAGGTGATTGAAAATACCCTTGCTTGGGTTAAGTGCACCTTAGCTTCCAAAGAGACACTTTTGCTTTTCAGCACTTTAAAGAGGTGTTTTGCAGCAGATTTTCTCAGTGCAATACATCATCTGATTTCCAGACTGCTGCTTCTATTGGTGTTGATTGTGGAACAAGGTAATATGAAACCTTCAACAACTTTAATCTTTTTTCTATTTATCATGATGCTGCTTATTGGTCTTTGTAGGTTGCTGTGAGTGTGGAGGCTATGCCATCAGTATATCAAATACGAGCAGGGTCACCTATGGTGGACAGCTTTCAGTGGAGCTTCCAGACTAAGACAGACTCAGAAGAAGGAAGGGGTCATCCACGTCTCAAAGAATTGGCCAGTGAAAACCTTATGAATAGCAATGAAACACTGATGTATTACTGGAAATCTTTATGAATAGCCCTGAAACACTGTCCAATACAGTGCTTTAAGATGAGTCCCTCAGGTCGGAAGTCACCGAAAATAAGGCTGGGGAAGAGCTGCCTTCTCACAATAGAGCTGACCTTAATGATGTGGATGGAGTAAAGCTTTCAGGGCCTCCATTTGCTGATGTGGCATTTTTCAAAATGGGAAGAAACATCTGCAAACATCCATTAATAAACAGAACAAGGAATATATGAAGTATGAATCTAGGAAAATTGAAAGTTGTCCAAAATGAAGTGGAATGCATAAAGATAGATATCCTAGGCATTAGTGAGATAAAATGGACTGGTTTTGGCCATTTTGCATCAGACAACTATATGATCTACTAGGCTGGGAATGACAAACTGAAGAGGAATGGCATGGCATTCATTGTCAGAAAGAATGTTTCAAGATCTATCCTGAAGTACAATTCTGTCAGTGATAGGATAATATCCAAACACCTACAAGGAAGACCAGTTAATACTACTATTAAATACTGCTATTAAATTTACGTACCAACCACCAAAGAAAAAGATGGGGAAATTGAAGATTTTTACCAAGTTCTTCAGTGTGAAATTGACCAAACATGCAATCAGGATGTGTTGATAATCACCGGTGACTGGAATGCAAAAGTTGGAAACAAAGAAGAATCACTATTAATTGGAAAATATGGCCTTGGTGATAGAAACAACTCTGGAGATTATATGATAGAATTTTGCAAGACCAATGATATATTCATTGCAAACACATTTTTTTCAACAACACAAACAACAGCTATACACATGGACTTCACCAGATGGAATACACAGGAATCAGATAGACTACATCTGTGGAAAGAGGTGATGTAGAAACTCAATATCTTCAGTCAAAACAAAGCTAGGACCTGACTGTGGAAGAGACCATCAACTGCTAACATACACATTCAAATTGAAACTGAAGACAATTAAAATAAGTCCACAAGAGCCAAAATATGACCTTGTTTGTATCCCTCCTGAATTTAGAGACCAACTAAAGAATAGATTTAATGCATTGAGCACCAATGACTGAAAATTAGAAGAATTGTGGAATAACGTCAAGAACATCATCCATGAAGAAATCAAAAGGTCATTAAAACTCCAGAGAAGGAAGAAAATACCAATATGGATTTCTGAAGACTCTGAAACTTTCCCTTGAGCAGGAGTAGCTAAAGCAAATGGAAGAAATGACAAGATAAAAGAGCTGAACAGAAGATTACAAAGAGCAGCTTGAGAAGACAAAGTCAAATTTGTAATGAAACGTGCAAAGGCCTGGAGTTAGAAAACCAAAAGCGAAGAATATGCTTGGGATTTCTTTTTTT
>NW_006921983.1:1284900-1286375 GCF_000298275.1 Orycteropus afer afer | reverse complement strand
ATGTGAGACCTCCTACTTTGTTTTTCTTCTTCAGTAGTGCTTTGCTTATCCGAGGTCTCTTTCCTTTCCATATAAAGTTAGTGATCATTTTTTCCATATTGCTTGGGATTTCTTAAGCTGAATGAACTGAAGAAAAAGTTCAAGTCTCAAGTTGCAGTATTGAATGATTTTATGGAGAAAATATTGAATGACATGGGTAACATCAAAAGAAGATGGAAGGAATACACAGAGTCATGGTACCAAAAAGAATTGGTCAATGTTCATCCATTTCAGGAGATGCCACATGATGAAGAACCAATGATATTGAAGAAAGAAGTCAAAGCTGCACTGAAGGAACTGGCAAAAAACAAGGCTCCAGGAATTTACAGAACACCCATTGAGATGTTTCAACAAACTGATGCCACACTGGATGCACTCACTTGTCTATGCCAAGAAATTTGGAAGACAGCTTTCTGGCCAACTGACTGGAAAAGATACATATTTGTACCCATTCCAAAGAAAGGTGATCCCACAGAACATGGAAATTATTGAACAATATCATGAATATCATGCACAAGTAAAATCTTCCTGAAGATAATTCAAAAATGGTTCCAGCAGTATATTGACAGAGAACTTCCAGAAATGCAAGCTGGATTTAGAAGAGGACGTGGAGTGAGGGATATCATTGCTGATGTCAGAGGGATCTTGGATGAAAGCAAAGAATACCAGAAAGATAATTATTTGTGTTTTATTGACTATGCAAAAGCATTTGATTGTGTGGATCATGACAAATTATGGATACATTGAGAATGGGAATTCCCAAACATTTGATTGTGCTCATCAGGGACCTGTACATAGACCAGGAGGCTGTCATTTGAACAGAACAAGGGGATAATGCATGGTTTAAAATCAGGAAGGGAGTGTGTCAGGTTTGTATCCTTTCACCATATGTGGTAGTTCAGTTTGTGTGTCAACTTGGCTGGGCCTGGTTGAGTGGCTGGGCAGCTGTATGTAGTATTCCCTGTGATGAGACTGGTAATCAACTCCATGGTGGAATCTACCGTGAGCAGCTGAGTAGCTGCCTTTGGGTATGTGGTCTGTTTCCCACAGATAAGCAGAAGCTTTGGGAATGGTCTCTAGCTTATGGCACCTTGAACCCTGCGTGTAGCCATATCATTGTTCAGCAGCCTGCCATGCTCTGCTGACCTTGGAACTTTCAATGGACTTGAATTAATGGCCTGCTCTGTGGTTTGGTAATATCGGGACTGTGCCTTTTTACTTTTCAACCTTGGGCTTGGCAGCCTCAACAGCCAGCAGCTGACTGAGTGAAGAAAAGCTTCTAGCTCCAGTGGTCCAGGAGCTGGATGCAGAGCTGAAGCCCAAGGCTAAGGGGCTTTCACCCAGCTCCTAGAGCCTGGCACTTTGAACTTGGACTTAAAGCCTCAAAACTGTAAGAGAATAAACTCCTGTTTGTTAAGGCCATCCCATTTGTGGTA
>NW_006921983.1:1263319-1283890 GCF_000298275.1 Orycteropus afer afer | reverse complement strand
TGGTCCAGTTGTGAGGATTTTTGTTTTCTTTATATTGAGGTGTAATCCATGCTGCAGACTGTAGTCTTTAATCTTCATCAGTAAGTGCTTCAAGTCACCTTCACTTTCAGCAAGCAAAATTGTATTGTTTCCATATCACAGGTTGTTATTGAGTCTTCCTCCAATCTTGATGCCACATTCTTCTTCATAGAGTCCATCTTCTCGGACTATTTGCTCAGTATAAAGCATTTATATTATATTATTTACTCAGTATGGTGAAGGGATACAACCCTGACACTCCCTGATTTTAAACCATACAGTATCCCTTTGTTCTGTTAGAATGACAGCCTCTTGGTCTATGTACATGTTCTATACGTTCCTGATGAGCACAAGTATGTGTTCTTCAAAATGTTATCCATAATTGTTATGATCCACACATTTGAATGCTTTTACATAGTCAATAAAACACAAGTAAACATCCTTCTGGTATTCTCTGCTTTCAGCCAAGATCCATCTGAAATAAGCAATAATATCCTTCATTCCACATCCTCTTCTGAATCCAGCTTGCATTTCTGGAAGTTCCTTGTCAATATACTGCTGCAACTGTTTTTTAATTATCTTCAGCAAAATTTTGATTGCATGCGATACTAATTATATTTTCAATAATTTCCACATTCTGTGGGATCACCTTTCTTTGGAATGAGTACAAATATGGATCTCTTCCAATCAGTTGGCCAGGTAGCTGTTTTCCAAATTTCTTGGCATAAAAGTGTAACTGCCTCCAGCACAGCATCAGTTTGTTGAAACATCTCAATGGAATTCTGTCAATTCCCAGAGCCTTTTTTTTTTTTTTTTTTTTTTTGCCAATTCCTTCAGTGCAGCTTTGACTTCTTCCTTCAATATCATTGGTTCTTATTCATACACCACCTCCTGAAATAGATGAATATTGACTAATTCTTTTTGCTACAATGACTCTGTGTATTCCTTCCATTTTCTTAGATGTTTCCTGCATCATTGAATATTTTGCCCATAGAATCTTGCAATATTACAACTCAAGGCTTGATTTTTTCTTCAGTTCTTCAGATTGAGAAATGCCAAGCATATTCTTCCCTTTTAGTTTTCTAGCACTAAGTCTTTGCACATTTCATTACAATAATTGACTTCGTCTTCTCAAGTTGATCATTGAAATCTTCTGTTCAGCTCTTTTATCTTGTTATTTTGTCCATTTGCTTTAACTACTACTCTCCATTCAAGAGAAAGTTTCAGTCTTTTCACAAATCCATCTTGGTCTCTTCTTCCTTCTCTGTTTTTTAATGACCTTTTGCTTTCTTCATGGATGATGTTCTTGGTATCATCCCACAATTCCTGTAGTTTTCAGTTATTGGTGTTCAATGTGTAAAATCTATTTTTTAGATAGTGTCTAATTCAGGTGGAATATAATCAAGGTCATATTTTGATGCTCCTGGACTTGTTTTAATTGTCTTCAGCTTCAACTTGAACTTGTATGTGAGCAGTCGATGGTCTGTTCAACAGTCAACTTCTGGCCTAGTTTTGGCTGAAGACATTGAACTCGCTATTGCCTGTTTCCACAGATGTAGTCGATCTGATTCCTGTGTTTTCCATCTGGTAATGTCTTCATGTATAGCCACCATTTATGTTGTTAAAAAACGTATATACAATGAATCATTTATTGGTCTTGCAAAATTCTATCTTGTGATCTCATATGTCATTTCTATCACCAAGGCAATATTTTCCAACTATGATGATTGTTCTTTATTTCCAACTTTTGTACTCCAATCACCAGTAATAATCAACATATCTTGATTGCATGTCTGGTCAAGTTCACCCTGCAGAAGTTGGTAAAAATTTTTAATTTCCTCATCTTTGGCTTTAGTAGTTGGTGCATAAATTTGAATAATATCAGTATTAACTGGTAGGAGCTCTGGTAGCATAGTGCCTAAGGCACTTGACTGCTAACCAAAGGTTAGCAGTTCAAACCCACCAGCCACTCCTCAAAAGGAAGGTTGGGCAATGTACTTCCTTAGTGATACTGCCTTGGAAACCAAAGGAGAAGTCCCTATGAATCAGGTCCAACTCGATGGCACATAATAACAACAACAATACAACATATTACCAGGTCTTCCTTATAGGCATATGGATGTTAACCTAACACTGACAGCATTGTACTTCAGGAGAGATCTTAAAACATCTTCTGTGACGATGAATGCCACACCATTCTTCTTCAATTTGTCATTCTCAGCCTACTAGATCATATGGTTGTCTGATTCAAAATGGTCAAAGTCAGTCAATTTGAGCTCACTAATGCCTAGGATATTGGTCTTTATGTGTTGCATTTCATTTTGGACAACTTCCAGTTTTCATAGATTCATAGTGCATACATTCCATGTTCTGATTATTAATGGGTGTTTGTAGCTGTTTTGTCCCATTTTGAGTCATGCCACATCAGCAAACAGTGGTCCCGAAAGCTTTGTTCCATTCCTGTCATTAAGTTGCACTATATTTGAGGAGACTATATTTTGAGTGCCTTCTGAACTGAGGGGCTCATCTTCCAGCACTATATCAGACAATATTTCAGGACTATTCATAATGTTTTCCAGTAATATATCAGACAGTGTTTCACTGCTATTCTTTAGGTTTTCAAGGACCAATTCTTTGAGAAATGGATGGCCCCTTCTTTCTTCCAAGTCTTTCTTAGTCTGGAAGATCTGCTGAAACCTGTCCACCATGGGTGACCCTGATGGTATTTGAAATATTGGTGGTATAGCCCCCATCCTCACACTAACACACAAGCCATGACAGTTGGACAAACTGACAAACAAGTGGTGAGGATATCAGCTAACAACACTTTTTCCTCAGTGTAAATAGGAAAATAGGATATTTCCTTCAAAAGTGAAATATTCTACCATTGCGCTCTTCTCAGTTCAGGAATCAGAGAAAGCTTTTAACAAAGGATGTCAGATCATGTCACTCCTCATCTGAAAAGTCTACAAGGATTCCCTACCTCACCTAACCTAGAAGGGAAAATCCTCACCAAGGTCTTTTGGGCCCTTTAGCATACCCCCTCCTACTTATCCTGCTGAGCACATCTCTTATAATCCTCCCTTCCTCTAGCTACAAAGGTTTCCTTGCTTTTCTCAGCATGTTGGCTGCCTCCCACCTTAGGATCTTCACACTGACTGTCTTGCACCTAAGATGTACTGCCCAGGGTCTCCACATTCTTACTTTCTCTCTTCCTTTAGGTGGTGATTAAAAGCCACTCTGTGCTGACCACCTATTTAAAATTGCAAACCTCCCTACCTCCCCAAGCACCCTTGATTGCCTTTGTTGCTGTTGTTATTTTTGTTGTGTGCCATTGAGGCGGACCCGACTCATAGCAACCCCTCCTTGGGTTGCCAAGGCAGTATCACTATGAAAGTAGATTGCCCCATCTTCCTTCCAAGGAGTGCCTGATTTTTCCATGCTTTCATCATCTACTGCATTTTATACTGTAAGCATATATTTCCTTTCACTAAGATGGGCATAAGGAGCTCTGGTGGCTCAGTAGCTAAGGCTGTTAACCAGAAGATTGGTGATTCAAACCCACCAGCCACCCTGTGGAAGGAAGACAGGGAAGACAGAGCAATCTACTCCCATGAATAATTTATCACCTCAGAAACCCAATGGGGGTCACTATGAGTCAGAATCTACTCATTGGCAGTGGTGGTTTTTGTTTTGTTTTGTTTTTTAACATGGGTATGCCATGAGGGAAGCAAGCATCTCTTGTTCTATCCAATTATCTATCCCAAGTGCCTTACACATAATATATCCTAAATGAATACTTTTGGTTGTGTGAATTTTATCATTAAAAGAATCAGTATATACTGAGTTTCTACTTAGGGTGATGAAAAAATTAGAAGCGAATAGCGGTGATGGTTGCACAACATGTGTGCAATTAATGTCACTGGATTATGTAAAATAGTTACAATTATAAATGATTTGTCACATGTGTTTCACCAATATAATTTTTTTTAAGAAGGCAGGACAAATAAAAGAAGAAGAAAGAAAAGAGGAATCGATATAAATAAGTGGCAGGAATCCAGTTATTATTGCAAAATATATTACAAAATATACTTTTAATTACACAATTAATATCGTAGCTCGATATTCAGTCAAAATCCCCAACTTCCTCTTCTAGTCATCTAGTCATATTTTCCCAAACATCGCTGCTCTGCCCAGTCTCACCAACACCTAGTGTGGTAAGTAACCCAGCCTTTGTTCCAGCTATTGTTCTACCTGGAATCCCATTTCCTCATTCCTCTTTCTCCAACTGCAGAAATCCTCTTCATCCTGCAGGATGAGGCTTTAGTGTTACCTCTCAGGTCAGTAACTAACTGCACTTCATTTGTAGATCTGTGATTATCACTCACCCAGCTCCTCCTAGCACACATACACACTACTAACAAGGACTGGGTTTTTATACCCCCAGGGCCTCACACAGATAATGGCAAGGAGTAAGGATGACATAGATCTTGTCAGTAAAATTTAATTCTCAATTTTGCCCCAAATCAAGTCTGCTTACATCTCAGAAATCTGCAGACAGGGTCTCTGCCAGGAGTAATTAGAATGGCAAAAACAGGCTCTTAGACACATAAAAGTAATTCACAGGCCCATGTGGTTGACAACCTTGTCTAGCACAAATAGCTCCTAATGAAAAGAATTTGATTTTCTTGTATTTTAGAGTTATGTGAAGTTTCAAAAGAAAAGATGACTTCATTTAAAAAATATAACAATAAAATAACCTCAAATAGGGATACAGGGTTGCGTGGGTAGGAGAGGAAGAGAAGAGTTTATCTAGGAGGGCTTTGGTTGCCTTGTTTGTACAGGGTCTGTTTAAAGGGAAAGCATATTTGAAGAACCTATTTCTTTTCCAAGGGTGCCATTCGTGGCTAAAAGCATCTTGAGAAACCAAAACAAAAACGCTAATTTAAAAGACAAGCCAGGTACAAGAAACAGCATGAAAGCCTAGGCTGTTGCAACAAAACAATGATGATTTCAAAGACCAGTATAGAAATGAAGGCCTACTAGTTTTTTTGGAGTTCTTTTTAAGGAATTGTCTAACCAATGGCAACAGTGGACTTTATTTATTCAACTCTTTGCAGAGAGCACAGGGGGGGAAAGTGCATAGCATCTATCCTTGCTCTGGGCCAGACCCACAAAACCACACAGAACAGAAGGTATGAGTCTGTCTGCATCAGCAAGGCCTGTCACTGCCCCTCTTTAGGCCCTCAATTTCAGAGACCTATCCCTTCCGAGAGTGTGAATTGGTTGACATTTATCCATTTCAGGAGGTGGCATATAACCAAGAACCAATGGTATTGAAGGAAGAAGTCAAAGCTGCACTGAAGGAATTGACAAAGAACAAGGCTCCAGGAATTGATGGAATACTCACTGAAATGTTTCAACAAATGGATGCTGTGGTGGAGGCACTCACTTGCCTATGCCAAGAATTTGGAAGACAGCTATCTGGCCAACTGACTGAAAGAGATCCATATCTGTACCCATTCCAAAGAAAGGTGATCTCACAGAATGTGCAAATTATTGAACAATATCATGAATAACATGCCCTAGTAAAATCTTCCTGAAAATAATTCAAAAATGGTTGCAGCAGTATATTGAGAGAACTTCCAGAAATACAAGCTGGATTCAGAAAAGGAAGTGGAATAAGGGATATCATTGGTGATGTCAGAGGGATCTTGGGGGAAAGCAAAGAATACCAGAAAGATGTTTAACTGTGTTTTATTGACTATGCAAAAGCATTCAATTATGTGGATGATAACAAATTATGGATAACATTTTGAAGAAAGGGAATTCCAGAACACTTGATTGTGCTCATCAGGGCCTATATATAGACCAAGAGGCTGTCACTGAAACAGAACAAGGGGATATTCCATGGTTTAAAATCAGGAAGGGAGTGTGTCAGCTTTATATCCTTTCACCATACTTATTCAATCTGTATGCTGAAAAAATAATCCAAGAAGCTGGACTATATAAAGAAGAACATGGCATCAGTATTGGAAGAAGACTCATTAACAACTTGCAATACACAGATGACATAACTTTCTTTGCTGAAAGTGAGGATGACTTGAAGCACTTACTGATGAAGATTAAAGATTTCAGTCTGCCATATGGATTACATCTCAACATAAAATGAAGTATCATGGACTGCCAAAAGAATGAACAAATCTGTCCTGAAAGAAGTGCAGCCAGAATGCTCCTTGGAAGTGAGAATGGCCAGACTTCATCCCACCTACTTTGCTCATGTTGTCAGAAGGGACCATTCCCTGGAGAAGGATATCATGCATGGTAAAGTGGAGAGTCTACGGAGACTTTACTATGCATGGAAGGCCCTCAATGAGATGGACTGACACAGTGGCTACAACAATGAGCTCTGGTATAGCAAGGATTATGAGTCTGGCACAAGATTGGGCAGTGTTTCATTCTGTTTCACATAGGGTCACTATGAGTCTGACACCTAACAACAACAACAACAACATCACTTCTGTTGACTCACTGCCTCTAGTCCACTCCTCCATCCCACCACATCTCTACCCATTGGTCCTATGTGGGCACATTTTATACACCTAATACTGATCTAAGCTCAGGATATGGAGTAACTCTTGCAAAGTAAACATCTATCTGTGGGTCTGCTTTAACACATGCCCTTCCATAGGTAAACAGATGCCTGTCCTTCAGGGTTCCCATCTGGCAGCCAATTGCTGAATCCCATAAGCAGGGAGTCCAATAACTAGAGGAAAACTCAGAAGTAGGAACAGGAAATGTATTTGTGACTTAACATTTAAGGACCCAAGGCCTTCCTTCTTGCATTGGTTCTTCTCCAGACACTTATTCCCATGGGACACTCTTACTGAGAGGAGTTTAGAAAATTGCCTTTTTTATGGAGATGTGGGTAGGGGTAAGAAGATCAACCACAGTTATCAAGTTGACTCCAATTTATGATGACCCTATGTGTATCAGAGTAGTAATGCTCTCCATAGGCTTTTCAAGACTGTGACCTTTTGGTAGTAGATCACCAGACTTCTGAGCACCTCTGGATGGAATCAAACTTGCAACATTTCAGTTAGCAGCCTAGTACATTAACTGTGCTACCATGGACTTCATAGGATAAATAAGGAATTTCAAATCCTCAGGGACTAGAAATAATTAGAAGTCATTGTCACCCTTACTAAAGAATGGAACATTTAAAGGAATAATGCTGCTGGAACCAGGGACACCTTGGATCCTGAAAGCAGAAACTACAACCCTGGAAAACAACCCCTGCCAAAATTATGGCAAAGCAAGGAGGGAGTTGGGGAGAAATGAATAATCTACCCTCTGATCTCCTGCAAGTGCTTCCCATTGGCCCAACTCAGCTGGAAGCAGAAGGCAAGAAAGCCCAGAGGATGCAGGTCACAGAGGTCAGCTCCTACAGCACAAAGAAGAGTTGGGAAGGACATAGAATGGACTAGACAACAACCAGTGACTAACTGGGGCTGACCTTATTTGGTGTCCACACCTGAGTGCATTCCCTAGCATACCTTTCTGGATTCCAGATCTGTCTGTACCAACTCCTCTCTCACTGGCTCCCAGCCAGGTCCAACTCTACTCTGTGTCTACCCTGCTGGCCACACATCTGCTGCTCACATGCCTCTGGCACTGGGCAGTTTTAAGCCTGGCTCTGCTCTCTGAGCCTGCTGTTTTCTCCACCTGGCACTTCCACAGTAAAGCTTCTGGCTAAGTAGATGTCAGGGCCTTTCAGGAGAGCAGATTCAGCCTTAAATATACTAGTCATGCAGTGACCATTTAGCAATCAGTCAGCCATTTATGTACAGAATCCCCAGCCATCCAACTGTGCCCTAGGAAGGGAATGGAGGAGAGGGAAAGGAGGATGAGATACAGAACTGAATGCCCTCAGGTTTCTCACAATCAACAGTGACTTTAAACAATAATCAAGTGAGAGGAAAAGATACTCATCTTGAGTGCCACTCCCAGACAGATTTGAAGTCTTTTGAATCACGTTAGTGGTTTGAAAGAATATATGCCAACCTAAATTATCCCTGTTAACCAGGACCCATTCGCACTGTATTCTTGGTCTGTGGGGCAGTGGTGGTTCAGTGGTAGATTTCTCACCTTCCATGCAAGAGACCCCAGTTCAATTTCCAGACACTTCACTTCTTGTGCAGCCATCTGTCAATGATTATTTGCCAGGTTTCAGCAGAGCATGCAGACTAGGATGGACTAGGAAGAAAGACCTGGTGATCTACTTCTGAAAATTGGCCAATAAAAACCCTGTGGATCACAAAGTCCAATCTGCAACTGATCATGAGGATGGCACAGGACTGGGCAGCATTTCTTTCTCTTGTGTTTCATTCCATTTCAGTTAGAGCTATCCCAGTGGCAGCTAACAACAAAACATGGCCTGTAGCACAAATCAGACAGCCCCTTCCCCTTACTCTTCATCACTAGCATGTCATGCACTGTCTATGCATAATGAAAAGATAAAGCTTCACACTATTGTGCATCCCTCTTCATCTCACCAAGCCAGCCCTCTGCCAAGTGGTTATCATTCCATCTTTATCATGTGGTTTATAAGGCTTGATCTAATTTTTTAAATTGAGTTTCAATTCATTATGTTAAGTAGTGGTTTCCTTGCAAGAGATAGCATTTTCCCAGATCAAGTTTCTCACTCTCTACAATCCATTCCACAAATTCCTGTCACCCCCATCAGCAATAATCCTGCAAAATTGTCCCCCCTTAAAACATTTTCAGGGGCTCCCCTCTTATCACCCTTACTGCTTGAGGCCCATTGGCTCAGGCTGTAGAGCCTCCTTTTCTTTCCTCTATCCCCACCTTTCACCACTGCATATCTGTGTCATGGCCCTGTCCCAGCAGCCTCCTTCTCCACAAGACAATCAAATAAATAACTCACAGTAAAGGTAATATTTTTTGTTTTGATGAGAATCTTCACTGTCCTAAGCATGAGGAGGGAGAAAGGTGAGAATCTCAAGAGCAGTCTAGAAAGGCCACTCAGTCTGGAGGCCTTCTTTCCTCCCCTTTCAATCACACCCACTGAGGCTACTAGTTCATTCAACCCTGACCAAAAGCACCTATTCACTTGTGCTGGAGTTTCCAAGTCCAAGAATTTAGATTCCCTCTAGAAAATACAGGTCCCTGGGTGGTGCCAACAGCTTACACTTGAGTACTAATAATAAAGATTGGCAGTTCAAACCCATCCAGCATCTTAAAGGAAGATAAGCCTGACAATCTGCTTCCATAGACTACAGCCAAGAAAACACTATGGAGCAGTTCTACTCTGTAATACATGGTATCACCATGAATAGGAATCAATGTGAAGACAGCAAGCTTGATAGTTGGTTCTTTAGAAAATAAGTTTTATGAGGGAAGAGATTTTGTTCCTAGAGTGCTGAGAAAAGAATGGAAAGATGAAGGGGTCATGTGTAGGAGAAGCCCTGGAAGGACATGTGTCTTACTTTCCAGGCTCTGCCATAACAAAATAACACAAAGTGGTGGCTTTAAGCAACAGGAATTTATTGCCTCACAATTATGTATGCTAGAAGTCCAATAGAGGACCTTTTCTGGTCTCTCCCAGCTTCTGCTAGCTCTGAGTATTCCTTGGCTTGTAGCTCCAATGTATGTAACTCTATTGTTGTGCTCTGTGTGTCTGGTATGTCTGTTTCTTTGTCTTTTTATACAGACACCATTGGTTATGAGTTGGGGAAGTGGAGCAGGGAGGTAATTAAGTTATAAAAAGACCAGAATAGATTCAGACACATACACAGGGGGAAGATAGACACTATCTGACAGCAGAAGCAGATGAATCTACAAGGCTAGGAACTCCAAGAATTGTCAGCTAGTACAAACTGAAAGAAATGGGGGAAAAAAAGCTTCAGGAATTTATGGAGTACCCATTGAGATGTTTCAACACATAGATGCAGCACTAGAAGTGCTCCCTTGTTTGTGTCAAGAAATATGGAAGACAGCTACCTAGCCAACTGACTAAAAGAGATCCATATCGGTGCCCTTTCTAAAGAAAGGTTATCGAACAGAATGTGGAAATTATCGAACCTTATCATTAATACCTCATACAAGTAAAATTTTGCTGAAAATAATTTAAAAATGGCTGCAGCAATACACTGATAGAAAATTGCCAGAAATTCAAGCCAGATTCAAAAGAGGGCATGGAACGAGGGATATCCTTGTTGATGTCAGATGGATCTTGGCTGAAAGTAAAGACTATCAGAAAGATGTTACTTGTGTTTTATTGACTATAGAAAGCCATTCAACTATGTGGATTATAACAACTTACATATAACACTGAAAGAATGGGAATTCCAGAACACTTAATTGTGCTCATGAGAAGCATTTACATAGACCAAGAGGCAGTTGTTCGAAGAGAACAAGGGTATGCTGAATGGTTTTAAATCAGGAAAGGTGTGTGTCAAGGTTGTATCTTTTCACCACACTTATTCAATTTGTATGCTGAGCAAATAATCAAATAGCTGGATTACATGGAGAAGAAAAACATGACATCAGGATCAGAAGAAGACTCATTAACAACCTGCAATATGCAGATGACACAACCTTGCTTGCTGAAAATGAAGATGATTTGAAGCATTTACTGATAAAGATCAAAGACTACAGCCTTCAGCAAGGATTATACCTCAACGTAAAGAAAACAAAAATCCTCACAAATGGACAATAAAGCAACATCATGATAAATAGAGAAAAGATTGAAGTTGTCTGGGATTTCATTTTACTTGGACCTACAATCAACATCCATGGAAACAGCAGTCAAGAAATTAAATGATGTATAGCACTGGGCAAATCTGCTGCAAAAGACCTCTTTAAAGTGTTTAAGAGCAAACATGTCCCTTTGAAGACTAAGGTGCACCTGACCCAAGCCACGGTATTTTCTATAGTTCCATATGCATGTGAGAGCTGTACAGTGAATAAGGAAGATCAAAGATTAATTGATGTGTTTGCATTATGGTGTTGACAAAGAATATTGAAGGCACTGTAGATGGCTAGAAGAACAAAAAATCTGTCTTGGAGGAAGTACAGCCAGAACAAATACTCCTTAGAAGCAAGAATGACCAGACTTCATCTCTCATACTTTGGTCATTGTGTCAGAAAGGACAGTCCCTGGAGAAGGATATTGTGCTTGGTAAAATAGAGGGTCACCAAAAAAGGGGAAGACCTTCATTGAGAATGGATTGACACAGTGGCTGCAACCATGGGCTCAAGCATAGCAATGTTTTTGAGGATGGCACAGGACAATTCTTGTTGTACATAAGGTCACTATGAGTTGGATCTGACTCATAGTGACCTTATAGGACAGAACAGAACTGCCCAAGAAGAGTTTCCAAGGCTGTAAATTTTAGTGCCAAGTGCCTCATCTTTTTCCTGTGGATCAACTGGTAGGTTTGAACCACTGACCTCTTGGTTAGCAGCCAAATATGTTAACCACTCACCACCAGAGCTCCTTTATAAACCAAAGTGACATCTAAAAGATCAGCAGTCAGTGCTCACGGAAGTAGCAGTCAAGAAATCAAATGACTTATTTCCTTGGGAAATCCTGCTGCAAAAGATTCTTTTAAAGTAAGTGCTCAGCAAAGATGTCACTTGATTAACTTTCGCCTGATCCAAACCATGTCTTTTTCAATTGCCTCATTTGCAAACAAAGCTGGACATGAAAAAAGAAGATCAGAGAAGAATTGACCATTTGAATTGTGGTATTGGTGAAGAATATTGAACACGGTGTGTTTCAGTTCTCTAGTGGTGCTATAATAGATATACCACAAATGCATGGCTTTAACTAACAGAGATTTATTCTCTTACAGTTTAGGAGACTAGAAGTCTGAGTTCAAAGTGGGGGTTCCTGGGGCTGGGTGAAGGTCCCTCAATCTTGGGCTTTACCTCTGCCTTCTGTTCCAGGACCACGAGAGCTGGAGGCTCTTTCTCACTAATATAGCTGGCTGCTGAGGCTGACAAACCCAAGATTGACAAGTAAAATGACAGTCTCAAAACCAGCAAGCAACATGTCAAGCCATAAGTTCAAGTCCAGAAACAGTCCTCAGATCAGCAAGTATCATGGCAGGCCACTGATTACTTGGCCAAATGCAGGATGCAGATATGCCAAGAAGCCCATGACCTTTCCCAAAGTGTCTCCTTATACACTGGTAGTAGGCCATACCCCAAAGGCAGCTACTCGGCTGCTCACAGCATGCTTCACCATGGAGTTGATTATCAACCTCATCATGGGGAATAATTACATCCAGCTGCCCAGCCACTCAAAACCATGGCCCAGCCAACTTGATACACAACTTTAAGCACCAAGATTGAGAAGTAAAATGACACAGTCTCAAGATTAGCAAGCAACATGTCAAGCCATAACTTCAAGTCCAGAAACAGTCCTCAGATCAGCAAGCAACACGGCAGGCCACTGACTACTTGTGAATTCACCCTGTGAATTGCCAGAAGGATGAATAAATCAGTCTTGGAGAAGTATGGCCAGAATGCTCCTTAGAAGCAAGGATAACTAGACTTCATCTTAATTACTTGGACATATTATCAGAAAACATCTGTTCAGCATGGTCAGTGGAAACATGGAAAAACCTCCACAGAATGGATTGACACAATATATGCAAAAATGGGCTCAAAAATACCAACAATTACAAGGCTGAAGCAGGACCAAGAAACGTTTTCTTCTTTTATATGGAGTCTCCATGAGTCAGAGCCAAGTTGGTGGAATCTAACAACAACAACACCTAATAGAAGGCAAGACAAAGCTTTTTGGAGCCTATGTTGTTGTTGTTAGGTGCCATTGAGTTGGCTCCAACTCATAGTGACCCTATGTACAACAATATTGAAACACTTCCCAGTCCTGTGTCAGCCTCACAATCCTTGCTATACCTGAGCTCATCATTGCAACCACTGTGTCAATCCATCTTGTTGAGGGCTTTCCCCTTCTTCAATGATCCTACACTTTACCAAGCATGATATCCTTCTCCAGGAAATGGTCCCTTCTGACAACATGACAAAGGAGGTGAGACAAAGTCTGGCCATTCTCACTTCTAAGGAGCATTCTAGCTGCACTTCTTCCAGAACAGATTTGTTGGTTCTTTTGGCAGTCCAAGGTACTTTCAATATTCTTCGCTAACACTACAACTCAAATGCATCAACTCTTCTTTGGTCATCTTTACTCATTGTCTAGCTCTCACATACATATGAGCTGATTGAAAATACCATGCCTTGGGTTAGGCACACCTTAGTCTTCAAGGAAACATCTTTGCTCTTCAGCACTTAATAAAGGTCTTTTGCCGCAGATTTGCCCAGTGCAATATGTCGTCTGATGTCTTGACTGCTGCTTCTATTGATGTTGATTGTGGAACCAAGTTTAAAATTGGGGCTACTTCCTTAAAAAAGAAAAAGAAAAAGGCCTAAGTACAAAAATGAGTATGAAGGTGAACCTTTATGTAGAAGGAGAAAATAATCACAACAACTTACATGTTTTAAAATTATCATAGACATCACAAAAAATTGAACAGAGAATTACCATATGACCTGGTGATTAGCTCCTAGGTATATAGCTAGGGATATACCCAAAACATTTGAAAGCAAGAACACAAACAGATACTTGTATACCAATGTTCATTGCAGCATTATTCACAGTAGCGAAAAGGTGGAAACAACCCTCTGATTATTGTCAAAAGATGAATGGATAACTATGCAGCATGTAATGCAATGGAATATTACTCTGCCATAAAGAAAAAATGAACTTTTGATACATGCTACATGAGTGACAGTAGAAAACATTATGCTGAATGAAATAAGTCAGCCACAAAAAGACAAATATTGTATGATCAAACTGGTATAAAATGTCTAGAGTGAGCAGGTGTATAGAGACCAAATTTTATTAGTGGTTACCGGGGGAAGTTGGAATGGAAGAGGAATTGGGAACTTATTGCTTAGGAGACACTGAGTTGCTGTTAAAGGTGATGGGAAATTTTGTAAATGGATATTGGTGCACATCATGATGAACATAATTAATGTCTGAATTGTTCTTGTGAAGGAGATTGACACTGTAAATATTTTGTTACACATATTTTAAACACAATAAAAAATGGCATGATATTTTTGTTTGTTAATCAGGTTATATGCTTCCATAACATATGTTCCCACAGTTATTGACAGCACACCTTATGACTG
This sequence comes from Orycteropus afer afer, assembly GCF_000298275.1. NCBI lineage: Eukaryota > Metazoa > Chordata > Mammalia > Tubulidentata > Orycteropodidae > Orycteropus > Orycteropus afer. The sequence continues at coordinate 1,269,625 of NW_006921983.1, read as the reverse complement.
CCTCTTCATGGGACAATTTTGTAGTATCAATCACTTACATGTGTGCTCTATTGGTTGTAGCAGTTGTTGGTTATTTCATATTACTTTCACTTCTGCATTTTTGTTCTTGTTTTGGGAGACTTATAACTTTCTTCAAATCTTCTGTTGTTACTGGCATTGTCTTTGTTTTCTTGTATACTGAGATTTTTCATTATTGCAATTCTCAGAGTTTAAGATATATTAAGAGTTTCTGACATTTTGAAGCATCACCAAATCTTTCAGTTTTGTTTGTATTTTCCACTAGAATCATTACTTTCCATTATATTTTAATTTCAAAATGATCAATAATTTCTAAAAAATACAAACTGTATAAAACATCAAGGCATACACAAGAACAATTCAAATGCATTTCAAAATTGATGCTTCTACTATCTCTATTTGTGGATGACATAATCCTATATATAGGAAACCCAAGAGACTCAGCAAAAAAATTACTGGAACTAAAAGAGAGAGGTTCAGCAAAGTGATAAGATACAAGGTTAACATATAAAAATCAGTTGGATTCCTCTACATCTACTAAGAGGCCTCTGAAAAAGAAATAAGGAAAATAATACCATTTACAATAGCTACCAAAAAGATAAATATCTAGGAATAAATCATACCAGAGACACAAAACACCTATACAAAGAAAACTATAAAACACTACTACAAGAAATTACAAGGGATCTACATAAATGGAAGAACTTGCCTTGTTCAAGGATGTTATTTTTGTTGTTGTTATGTGCCTTCGAGTCAGACCCAACTCATAGTGACTCCTCCTTGAGTTTCTGAGGTAGTATCTCTACAGAAGTAGATTGCCCAACCTTCCTTCCGAGGATAGGCTGGTGGGTTTGAACAGACAGCCTTCTGGTTAGCAGTCAAGTGCCTTAGGCACTACGACTAAATATTGTGAAAATGTCAATACTACCCAAAGCAATCTACACATTTAATGCAATTCCGATCTAGATACCATCAACATTTTTTAAGGATATGGAAAAACCAATTATTAACTTCATACAGAAAAGAAAGAGACTTCAGATAAGCAAAGAACTACTGAAGAAGAAAAACAAAGTGGGAGGTCTCACACTCCCGGATCTCAAAACCTACTATATAACCACAGTAGTTAAAACAGCATGGTATTGGTACAATGATAGACAGATAGACCAATGGAACAGAATCAAAAACCCAGAAATAGACCATCCATCTACAGACAGCTGATCTCTGACAAAGGGCCAAATCTCATTAAATGGGGAAGAGATAGCCTCTTTAACAAATGCTCCTGGCAAAATTGGATATCCACCATAAAAAAAAATGAAACAAGACCCATACCTCACCCCATGTACAAAAAGAAACTCAAGTTCGATCAAAGACTTAAATGTAAACCCCAAAACTATAAAACTCATCCAAGATAAAATGAGGGCAACTCTGTTGTTGTTGTTGTTATGTGCCGTCAAGTTGGACCCGACTCATAGCGACCCCTCCTTGGGTTGCCGAGGCAGTATCACTACAGCAGTAGATTGACCAACCTTCCTTCTGAGGAGTGGCTGGTGGATCTAGAGGCCCTAATTTATAGTATAAATAAACTATCAAGCATACCCAGAATGTTTAGGAGGTGGAAGAGAAACTAGATGAATGGGACCTTTGAAAAATGAAATATTTATATTCACCAAAAGATTTCTCCAAAAGGGTAAAAAGAGAACCTACAGATTGGGAGAAAATATTTGGCTATGACATATCTGATAAAGAACTTAACTTCAAAATTTATAGAAAACTTCAACACCTCAACACCAAAAAGACAAAGAATCTAATTCAAAAATGGGCAAGGAACATGAACAGATACTTCACTAAAGATGATATGCTGGCAGCCAACAAACACATGAGGAATTGTTCACAATCATTAGCCATTAGAGAGATGCAAATCAAAACAACAATGAGATATCATCTCACCCCAGCAATAATAGCAAAGTTCAACAAAACAGAAAATAACAAATGCTGGCGAGGTTGCGGAGAGATTGGAATTATCATACACTGCTGGTGAGAGTGTAAAATGGTACAACTGTTGCGGAAAATGGTATGCCGTTTCCTTAAAAAACTGAAAATAGAAATACCATTTGAGCCAGCAATTCCATTACTAGGAATATATCCTAAAGAGGTGAGAGACAAGACACAAGCAGACATATGCATACCCATGTTCACCACAGCACAATTCATTATAGCAAAGAGATGGAAACAACCTAAATACTCATCAACAGATGAATGGATAACCAAATTATGGCACATTCACACAATGAAATTCTATGCTACCTTAAAGAACAATGAAGAATATATGAATCTTCTCACAACATGGATGAATCTGGAAGACATTATGGTGAGTGGAATCAGTCAATTGCAGAAGGAGAAATATTGTATGAGCCCATTACTGTAAAAAGTCAAGAAAGGGTTTGCTTAGGGAAGGGAACTCACTTTGTAGGTTACCTGGGATGGGAGGGAAGGGGAGAGGAAAATTTCAGACTAACTGGGGGCCACACGCTGAGTTGTGTAAGGGGAAGGATGGTATGGAAAGAATCTGTGACCAGCATGATAACACTGGGGAAAGGGAGGACACCAAATTGTGTAATAAGATATAGATGACAGAGGCTAATACTAGTATATGCATGATACTGCATTACCACTGGGAGCTCTGGTAGCGTAGTGCCTAAAAGCATTGACTGCTAACCAGAAAGCTGGCAGTTCAAACCCACCAGCCACTCTTTGGAAGGAAGATTGGGCAATCTACTTCTGTAGTGATACTTCCTTGGAAACCCAAGGAAGGGTTGCTGTGAGTCAGGCCCGACTCAACAGCACATAACAACCACAACGCATTACCACTAGCACTCAAAACCAGGGTACAGATAAACGTGTAAACAACTGAGAAGATGAGATGGGGGTCAGTGAAGAGGAATACGCTCTACACCAATGATAGATTCAGCTGAGGATAATCTTGCACAGATACTAGTTATACAAAATAACTGCAATCATTACAGAAGCAACAGAAGATAGACTTGGAGTAATCCCTCAAAGACAGCCAAACACCTTGAGAGAGAGAACCACTGGGTCGGCTGACCCAGGACTATAGCATTGGGGGACACTAGGCTCAATTGGCACAACATAATACATAAGAATCTTGTTCCAAAACCTACTTTGGTGAGTAGCAACTGGGGTCTTAAAAGCTTTTGAGCAGCCATCTAAGATGCAGCTAACTGTCTCTCCTCTCATCTGAGGTGAAGAAGAGTGAAGAAAACTAAGGCATTTGGAAACAATCATTCCTAGGATATGATGGACCTCAAGACCAGAAGAACTACATGGTGCCCAGCTACCAATGCCAACTACACAGGAAGGGATCAAAACTGGAGATACTGGATAGAGTGGGAGGAAAAAACATGGAACAAAATTCTAAAACACAATAATGACCAGAATTACTGGTTGGATGGAGTCTGGTGGGACCCCCAAGACTATGGCCCTGGGTATACATTGGGTCTCAGATAAGACTCACTCCCAAAAACTGGCTCTCAGTCCAACAGCAGTAAGACTTATATGCAGAACACCCAACCCAGGGTGATACACCCACCTACTCTATAGATATAGACTGAGCAATCGGCCATGGGATACCTGAGGGGCAGCATTCACTTGGAGGGAAACCTGGAAAGACAGGAGTACATAACTAAGAAGGGCAGAGGGATAGGGGGTCACAGGGAAGGGAGAGGAGGAGAGTAGGTTAGAGTTGGGGATGGTAATTGGGTAGTAAAACCAAATGTACATAAACTTGAATGTAAAAAAAATTCTGCTCTGTAAATTTGCACCCAAAGCCAAAATAAATAAATAAATAAATAAAAATTGATGCTATGGTTCATTGAGCTATTTGAGTAGTGAAAAATGTTATGATTTAATCAAGTGTATGTTTATAATTTTGGTCACTGGGACACATTTCTTCAAGTGTTTCACTGTTTTGGTGGCACTTTTTAATGCTCTTTTGTTGGGAGCAGACAGAATGAGTCCAGTCAAGATGTAGCATATATGCTGCAATGTAACATGATATACTAGAATGCCAAAAACATGCAACGCCACATATAGATCTATTCACCGTTTGTAACTGGGCCATACAATCACAGTAATTCTGATATATTCTATTTTAACCGATTTACCACACAACAATCAAAAGAAGGTATACTGCATTAGAATTGTATACGCTGCATTGGAAAGGATATTCCTATCAAGGAAGAACTTAACTAAATGTTCACTAAACAACAAGAAGCATGTCCTCTCATTACAATTTTATATACATGATACTTGAAGTATTTTCCACAGACTGGCTTCTGGCTCCATACATTCTGAACTTTGTCTCTCTTCTGTCACCCAGGTGCTTTTGGTACAGATGCCAGGGCACATACATACAGCTGTATGACCTTTGATCCTGTATGTCACTATGCTGTGTCATGATGCCAGGTGATACAGCACAGTGAGCTAAAGTATTCCTGGAAGCCATTCCTACACCTGGATGACTAGCAATAGCCCTACTCTACAGCACAGTGGCTGTAAAATATAATCTATATCACAATATACCAGGTTAATATATTTTCATGAGCATTAGTGGTTAAGTGGTAGAATTCTCACCCTCCACGTGAGACCACGTTCAATTCCCAGTCAACGTATCACTAGGCAGCTACCACCAGTCTGTTGCTAATATGCTGAACAGTTTTCAGATAAAATTCTAGATTAAGACGAACTAGAAAGAAAGACTCGGTGATTTAGTTTGAAAATCAGCCAATAAAAACCCTACAGATCACAACAGTCCAATGACGTTGTTCACTGTATTACCATGAGTCAGGGTCAATTCAACAGCAGATAAAAAACAATAACAATATATTTCCAGGTCAATATTTCTTTAGATGGACCCCAAAAATGTCTATGGAAACCATAGCCACTGGGCATGAAGAGATGTGTGATGAAGAGGAGGTTGGCATAAATAAGACAAAGGTTAGCCAAAGGTGGATAATATTTCTTTTTCAAAGTTTATAAAAAACAAAATCACGGGAAACATTGTTAGGGCCCCTCCAAGACCTTGAAAAGGATCCCTGCAAGCTTCACCATAAATCCACCTCTGTATAAACTTTAATTTATCACCAATCTCAATCTCCTCTGCCCCACCCATTGTATCCATTTCTTCTGCTTTCTCTGCAGTTTCCCCTCTTTTGGGTCTTACTATTTCCATCCAAAATAATATGACATTAGATATTTTTAAACAAGGTGGGTTGGTAAAACATTTTCAAGAGATTAAAAAGTGTTTCCAAGACTAAATTTTATAGATGTCAAATCTCCCCTAATTCCTATAGGTTTAACACAACTTCAGTAAGAATTTTGTTTTGAAATTTTAGAAAATGACCCTAACATTCATCTTAAAAAATAATAAACAACTCTTTTTTTTTTTTTCAAAACACAAGGACAAAAGACCAGATGGGCTATCAATACTACCAAAATATTATAAATCACAAAATAAAACATTATAGTTGAAGTAGAAGAATTCAGATGTAGACTTAAGGATCAGTCACTCACTCAACAACTATTAATTGAGCTACTAATATGTTCAAGTAACAGAATAAAAATATTTAAATCACTCCAGGGAATATGTAAAAATATGTTTTACAGTAAAAAGGAAAGGGGTGCATATTCAATAGGTGTTGGGACCATTTATTATTTGATGAGAGGGTACAGTTGGACAAAAAAGAATGCACACATTATTTGTGTAAAAATACAATAATATGCAATGCACTTTTACAAAATGAACAAAAGGACATGAAATGATAAATCAGAAAAAATGAAAACATATAATAAATATAAAAATATATTCTATCTTGCCAACCATCAAAAAAATGAAAATTAAACATTTGCGGCTTACTATTTTCTGACCCAAGTACAAACTATTTTAAAATAATAATATTTAATACTGGTGTGAGTACAATTAAATTGAAGCTCACATATTTCTGATAGATAAAATCTACTGCTAGTGTTTTACCCTTAGATCCAGTAATTAAGAATTTAAACCAAAGAAAAAATTTAATCTATACAAATGCCTATGTAGAATATATCTATTGTACTGTTATTTATAATAGTGATTAATGAAAATGACTTGAATGTCAAACAATAGTTGTTGTTGTTGTTAAGTATCGTTGAGTTGTTTCCAACTCATAGCAATCCCATGCACAGCAGAACGAAACACTGCCCGATCCCGCGCCAGACCCACAATCAATCCCT
>NW_006921983.1:1249296-1259273 GCF_000298275.1 Orycteropus afer afer | reverse complement strand
GCTGATTGCTCTTATCTCTGGCTTCCTGGCTTTTAATCCCCTTTCTCCTGGTCTTCCCGCTTGCTACTTTGGGCGTCCCTGAGTTGTCTCTCCTCACCTGTAACCCTGGGGCTGACAATAGAGATAGACTTAAATAATTTATTGTATTTACATGTTTGGAATATTATACAACTCTATCTAAATCATGTAAGCACACACTTAAAATCACACAGGAAAAAAGTACATATCAAAATTATGTTAACAATGTTGACATTTGTGGATTAGAAATTTTGAGTGACATTGGTTTTCTTTTTTATTGTTGTTGTTATGTGCCGTCAAGTTGGACCTGACTCACAGCAACCCCTCCTTGGGTTTCCAAAGTGGTATCACTACAGAAGTAGATTGCCCAACCTTCCTTCCGAGGAGTGGCTGGTAGGTTTGAACTGCCAGACTTCTGGTTAGTGGTCAAATGCCTTAGGTACTACACCGCCTTATAATCAATACATTACTCATTTTTAGTAGCTATTGTAAAGGGAGCTCTGGTAGCATAGTGCCTAAAGCACTTGACTGCTGACCAGAAGGCTGGCAGTTCAAACCCACCCGCCACTCCTCAGATGGAAGAGGCAATCTACTTCTGTAGTGATACTGCCTCAGAAACCCAAGGAGCTTTTGAGCAGCCATATAAAATGTAGCTAATTGTCTTCAATCATCAGAAGCAAAAAAGAGTGCAAAAAACCAATGGTATTTGGAAACAATCAACCCTAGGATATGTTGGACCTCAAGACCAGAAGAACTAGATGGTGCCCAGCTACCAAAACCAGCAACTCGAGAAGGGATCAAAACTGGAGATCCTTGATAGAGTGGGAGGAAAAACGTGGAACAAAATTCAAAAGCACAATAAGCACCAGGATTACTGGTTGGATGGAGTCTGGTGAGACCCCCCAAGCCTATGGCCCTGGAATACATTTTGGGTCTAGGATAAAACTCACTCCCAAGGGCTGGCTCTCAGCCCAACAGTAAACAAGACATACTCACAGACCACTTAACCTAGGGCGATGCACCCACATACTGTACAGAGACACATCTCTTGGAGAAGTCAGGCATGGGGCACCAGAGGGGCAACATTCACATAGAGGAAAAGCATGACACACAGGAGTGCATAGCTATGAAGGGCACAGGAGGGCGGGGTTACTGGGAAGGGAGAGGAGAAGAGTGGGTTAGGGTTGGGGATGGTAATTGAGGTGTGAAACCAAATGTACACAAAATGTTGAGTGTAAAACAAATTCTGCTCTGTATATTGCACCTAAAGCACAATAAAAAAAAATTAAAGAAAAACGAGGATATACAGGCAGCCAACAAACATATGAGGAATTGCTCACAATCATTAGCCATTGTTGTTGTTGTTGTTATGTGCTGTCGAGTCGGACCCAACTCATAGCGACCCCTCCTTGGGTTTCTGAGTCAGTATCACTGCAGAAGTAGAATCATTAGTCATTAGAGAGATGCAAATCAAAACAACAATGAGATATCACCTTGCCCCTGCAATAATAGCAAAATTCAACAAAACAGGAAACAGCAAATGCTGGTGAAGTTGCAGAGAGATTGAAACTCTCATATACTGCTGGTGGGACTGCAAAATGGTGCAACCATTGTGGAAAATAGTATAATGTTTCCTTAAAAAACTGAAAACAGAAATACCATTTGAGCCAGCAATTCCATTACTAGCAATATATCCTAAAGAGGTGAGTGACAGAACATGAATAGACATATGCAGACCCATGTTCATTGCAGCACAATTCACTATAGGAAAGAAATGGAAACATCACTAGATACCTGTTGGTGTCTATTTCTATGCCCAAGATAGCATAAGTGAGCCTTTGTTCTGAGAGTTATTGGTGGTCACTGCACAGGCCTGAATGTATGAAGATGGGGAGTGTAGTCTCATTTGCAAGGCTATCACACCCCATGAGGCATCAGGGATGGAGAGGAAGAGGAAGAGGGTGAAGAGGAGGAGGAGGACTCAGGTGTGTATTTATCCAGGTGTTCTCTCCCCAAGTGGTTTGTTAGAATAATGGGCCCTACTCCCAGGCTCAGCCTGCCTTTGTAGGTATTCATTAGGAACATGGTATAAGGAAATCAGCCTCCACAAAAACAACCAGAGAGACAGGGTTCAGGACCATTATCAAAAGCATGCTCCACTTCCAGTACAATCGCTCTTGGCACTCAGTGCTTCCTGTGACAACATATATAATCCTTTTTAAACATTATTCATCCTCAACATCTGCTTCAGACAGACATGAATTTCTCTGGCATTATTCAAAACCTATTATACTTAAGGAGAAAGAAGCTCCAAGATATAATGTCTGAGTCGCACTATGATAGAATCTGTGTGCTGTACTTTTGCTTGGGGTAAAATAGATCCCTGTGTCAGTCACAGATAATTATAGTCTGAAATATTACATGAAAATTAAAATGTGTAAAATGTCTCTCTCATTTCAAATAAATGTCAGAAATTGTACATACACCTCAGTGACTAGACTTTGGGATCAAAATGAAACCAAAGCTTCCAAGCTGTTCATTCTAGTCCAAAACCTGCTGAGATATACTGAATCAGAATCTGTATTTTAACATGATTTATCTAAAAATCACCTGGGGATTTTGTTCTACTGTAGAAGTTATGACTCAGTATATCTGGATTGGCAATGTAAATTCTCAGTAAGGATCAAACCAGAATGAACCAGTTTGAAGTCCTGTTTGAAACTGATCATTTATCTCTGCCCTAAGACAAGATAGACCCAGTTTCACAAATGCTACATTTGTATTGAAAGATGTTTGGAAGTTTGAAATCTTTGGCTCCTGCAAAGCCATACTTGGCAACAGTAGGACACACCACTAAGAACCTAATTACCCACTGGCTACATTTGATAAGTCATTTCAAAATCAAAAAGTTCTAGCTCACTAGACTGGTCTGTTAATAGCTTCAAGAAAACTGTGTTGTCTAACAGAATAGAAACAATTTCTTTTTTAACCTGTTTGAGGGGATCAATAGTCAATCACAAGCCTGAAAATATACCCCAGCATAACGTACTGTCCCTAAAGTTGAAATACAAATGTTTGGTGAATACAGCCTCTCCCCAATGAGAAATGGCTCTAAATTGTCATCTCTGGATCAGCATTGACACCCAGGGCAAGCTCCTAGTCCAGAAAGTCTCTCTCCCTGCTGTTGTTGTTGTTGTTGTTATTTGCCATCGAGTCGGCCCCGACTCTTAGCGACCCCTCCTTGGGTTTCCGAGGCAGTATCACTACGGAAGTAGGAATGCCCAACCTTCCTTCCGAGGAGTGCTGGTGGGTTTGAACCACCAGCCTTCTGGTTAGCAGTCAAGTGCCTTAGGCACTATGCTACCAGAGCTCCCTACTGTTAGAGGCCCTTTTGGAAACTCTTCCATTATTTTAATGGATGCAAATCAAAATGTGAATTTTCTTGGAGGAGAAGTCAGCCTTCTAGATTGGAAAGAGCAAAGGTCTAGGGAGTAGAGGTTGTGGCTTTGCTTTCTAGATCTACACCAATTCTGCCCAACTGCAAGCAAGGGCCACAAATCATAGCCAAATTTTCCTCATCTGTTAAAACAGGCCTTGAACTAAATGTCCTTCCAGATCTAACAGAGAGTGATTCTAGGGAGGGCTTTGCCAGAAATCACTTTTATCTTATAGGACTAATACTTTCTAGAACTAGTCTGATACTAGAAGGGGTGGAACCACTAAGTGAGAAGAATTGCCACTGAGAGAAGAATGATGCAAAGTGAGGGGATTGGGAATGGGGTGTATATCCAATGTCTTCTGCTTCTCAGTTTTGCTTGATGTGATCCCCATTTTTAGCTACAATTCCTTTAGCTTAAAGATTTCTTTATCCAGTGCCCTCCCATTATATATGTATGTGTATGTATCTATATATCTATACACCTACATGTCTATATATTTCCATCTGTACATCTACACATCGATATATTTACATGGAGTCCCTGGGTGGTGCAAATTATTAATGGACTCAGTTGATAACTGAAAGGTTAGAGGTCCAAGTCCATCTAAAGGCACCTAAGAAGAAAGGACTGGCAATCTATTTCCCAAACTACACAGTCATTGAAAACCCTGTACAACAGAGTTTCTCTCTGGTACACATAGGATCTTCAGAGTCAATTTGACCACACTAGTTTCTTTATCTATCATCTATCTATCTATCTATCTATCTATCTATCTATCTATCACTTATTAACATAGCAGGCTTGCTATACTGTTAAAAATTAAAGATACTCTCAAAAGTTAAGACAGGGCAGAGATATTTCAGACACTAATGGAGACTTTCATGTTACCTTTCCTTTAACACCTGTCTCAAATAAAAAGAGAATTTATGTCTTTCCTGGAATTTACTTTTAGAAGCCAAGTATCAAACTGTCTCTCTTCAATTTTCTGGGGAAAAGGGTGATTATTCAGCATCAGGGTCAACAAAAGACATGAAATAAATGTTTCCTGCACTGCATGTGTTTTCTGCTGGCTGTATGAAACTGTGATGTTATGGGGGTCTTTCATATGCCAGGGAGAAACTGAAAGTCGAGTGAGAACCAATGTGAGGAAGTCACAGGGAAGCAGATTTTTCCCACAAGTAGAGCTGTCCAGCAATGGAAATGCTGCTTCATAATATAGTGAATTTTTCAACCTCTACAGAAATTCCTGCAGGCATTACCTATCCAAGGAATTTTGTAGGGAAGACTGAGATGGTGGAAGGTGGGAAAACCCAATCTCCAAGATTTCTTCTGAGACTGGAATTCTAATATCTTAATTATTCCAGGGCCCCTCTGGGTAAACAAGTTCTGAACCACTACTATACTGCCTCACATCCAAACAGGAGGGATCTAAACCCATAGATATCAGTGTAATTGGAGATTTATAAGGAACACACAAAAAAAGAAAATTATAACCACAGAGAATCACAAGATCTGGGGGAAAAAAAAAGGGGGGAAATGCATTTCAGAGTTCTGTTATTTAAAAAAAAAAAAAAAAAACAGTACAAACCACATCATTAGGATATTTTAAAAGGGTAGAACAGAAGCAATTTTACCACTACTGTCAAAATTTGTCCAGTTTAGTCCTCTTCATTTTAAGAGGCAGATGTGGACAAGTTGTGAAAGTCTAAGAAACAACTATCACAATGTCTGCAAAGACTCATCCAAGCAGTTCAAAACTTGATATTGGCAGAAGACCCTGTTAAAGAATTAAATTTATTGTCTCAAAATATATGAAGGGCAAAAGTAGACAAAAACAACCTAGCTATTCTCCATCTTTATAGAAAGATGATTAAAAAAAATGTACCTTGTAGCAAAAGAGTTCAGACACAGGAAACACAAAACACCCAGGTCAATTAAAGCTGGAAATAGTCTACTTGTAGGCCCTGGGGTTATCAGTCACTCACCTTCCATCTTGATTCCTTACAGCTACAGGAAGGAAGAACATTATCACTGCTTTCACCTATATTCTGTCACTGCCTTCCCTGCTTTCTTTCAAATAGTCATACCTAACCTGGGACTATTAATTCAAACTAAATGCAATATATGCCATAAGAACTAACAAAACTGTCCTGGAAGAAGTGCAGTCAGAATTCTCCTTGGAAGTGAGAATGGCCAGAATCTCTGTCATCAACTTTGGTCATGTTGTCAGAAGGGATCATTCCCTGGAGAAGGATATCATGCTTGGTAAAGTGGAGGGTCAGTGAAAAAATGGAAGGACCTCAACAAGATGGACTGACACTGGGCTACAATGATGGGTTCAGGTATAGAAAGGATTGTAAGGCTGGTGCAGGACCAGGCAGTGTTTCATTCTGTTGTACATAGGGTCACTATGAGTCACAGCTGACTCGACGGCACCTAACAACAACAACATATGCCACAGATATTTTAATAAATTATTTTGGCTCCAATCAAGTAATTTTAGAAAAATATATAGATTCAAGTTTTCATTTACTCCCCAAAATTATAGTCTTAAATTCCAGAAACACAAATACACTCATACACATCTTAGAAATTTCTTGAAAATACATTGCAAGTTCAGAATTTAATTCAGAGGTATATGTAATTCAAGGGCCTCCTTGACACTCATTTATTCTTGTCCTAGATAAACCTGCCCTGAAAAGCAATGATTTGGCATTTAATCATATCAGCAAGTCTTTCTTTCTGTGAATTCCTTAAGAGACCATATATAGTCTTTTCATATTTTATACTCAAACTCACTGTCGTTGAGTTGGATCAGACTCACAGTGACCCCTCTTGGGTATCCAAGACAGTATCACTACCAAAGTAAATTGCCCTGTATCTTCCTTTCAAGGAGTGGCTGGTGGGTTTGAACCACCAGCCCTCTGGTTAGCAGTCAAATGCCTTAGGCACTATGCCACCAGAGTTCCCCATACTTTATATATGGTATATATTTGATAGGTATTTATTTCATGAATATACGAATATTCATAGACTAAAAGCATTCAAAACAATGAAAGTCTGATTGCTTTAAAAGCTCAACACAATATAATAAGGAAAACTTTCTTCACTGTAATGCCACTGGGTTTTAAACACACCTAAACTATGTTTTACAGGCCCTGGGTGGTGCAGACAGTTTGTACTTAATACTAACCTAAAGGTTGCTATTTTGAACCCAACCAGCAGCACGGTGGAAGAAAGTCTTGGTAATACGCTTCTGTAGAGATCGTTGCTAGTTGTTGCTGAATCACTCCCAACTCATGACAACCCCATGTGAGCAGAGTAGATCTGCTCCACGGGGTTTCCAAGATTGTTCTTTCAGAAGTAGATCACCAGGCCTGTCTTCTGAGATGCCCTTGGATAAGTTTGAGCCACTAAACTTTTGTCTTGTAGTCAAGAATTTAACTGCACTAGTGATTGCACCCAAGAAAACTCTGTGGAGCCATTCTACTCTGTAACCCATGAGGTCACCATGAGTTGGAAGTGACTTAAAAGCAACAGGTTTGCTTTTGGTTTAAACTACGTTTACAAGTATCAAAGGGATGAATGTTTGATTCCGATAGCTAGAAGTAGGACTGAATAAATGGAAATGTTTGGGGCAGGTCTGCTCCTCTCTACCCAAGAGCCCGCATCACACTCATTAAAGCTTCAAGTTATGTAGATGTTGTTCAAAGGTGCCTTGAATTACCAACTCCAAAATAAATATTTATGAAGGAAGAAAATTAACACACAATCATGTCAAAACATATTCCTTGTGTTACCTATATCAGTGTGTTCAAATTTTAAAAAACATCCACTACAGCAATAGATGAAAATATCTTTTAAAAACATTAAAAACATAAATACATGTTGAAATATGATTTAAGCAGCCATAAGTATATGGTGAATGATTTTGAGGTATACAACTTTAGAATCCGCAGCCTATTTAACAGAAGAACTCAGAGAAGTGAAGTGTTTGCCTAAGGTCACAGCAAGTTAGCATCAAATTGAAAATAAAAAATAAAATAAAATAAAGGTCCCCCAACTTCCAGTCCACTGTGCTTTTTTCTATGCTGTATTGTTGTTAGTTACTATTGAGTCGATTCTGACTCACAGCAACCTCACTTGTTTAGCAAACTGCTCTATAGGGTTTGCAAGGCTGTAACCTATCAGAAGCAGATCATCAGGCTTTTCTTCCAATGCACTTCTAGTTGACTTCGAACCACCAACCTTTTGGTTAGCAGTCGATCACTTAATCTTTTGTACCACCCAGGGACTCCATATGCCATGTACACCCTCTGATTAAATTGATGGAGTACTAGACCATTCACAATACCCTTCAAGCTAAGATCACTTGCATGAACTTTAAAATAAGTCTCTCAAGTTGGCAGTAATAACCAGATCAAGTGGCTCCACATCCTGCTTGCTATTGATCAATTAATTCTATAGGGCACTTGACAGTAATAGCTGTCAGATATCCCAGTAAAACTTTTAACTCAGCAAGAAACTTCTAGGGTATTATTTTTCTAGATCTCTATAAGGAAAAATAACTTTAATTTTCACAGAGCCTACTGAAAGACATCCCCCAGGGATATGCCAGATAGCACTGTACCTATTTTCTTCTGGTCTTAGAAAAATGAAAAGGCAAATTCACATTACTGTGTTCTGGTAACTTCCCCAGGTAACATAGGTCACTAAGTAAGCAGTGGGATTTGGTCAGTCAGATGCCAGATTCCTTCCTTTTTGATCACTACCCTACACTAGCATGATGGGGCTCCATATTATTCTTCTTTGTCTCTCTTTTTCATTTTTAATGGCCATAAGTTTCAAACCATGTAGGAGAATAAGACTGAGCCTGACAATGGCAGTACATGGTAGTAATGAAAAGAAAAGGAATCTGATGTCAGACTGACTGAGTTCATATCCTATCACTCACTATCTGTGTTCCCTCTGGGCCTCAATTTTCTCATTCATAGAATAGGGGTTACAGCAGTTCTTGTGAAGATTAAAGCAAATAGAAACCTTAAATCACTTAGAATGATGCTTGTCACATACTAACCATACAATGGATGTCAACTATTCACATTATTATGGTATTTATTTTTTATTATTATTCAAAGAATCTCATTTTTTGCTGGGAAGAAAAGACATTAAATAATTAGGTGATATGAGAAGGGGTACAAGATTAATAATAAAATTAATGGTACTTAATACAAATGTGTTAGAGATCAGAGGAGCAAAAATGGTTGGGAAGGATGGCTTCCAACAAATGCATACACACCTAAAAGTATCTGAATCTTACAAATAAAGAATGAATGCATGAGTGTCATAGATTATGCTGTGTGTTCACTTGACTAGGCTGTGATTCTCAGTGGTTGGGCAGACACTGGATTAGTTGCTCTTCCATAATATAATATAATGTAATCAATTCCCATGATATAATCTTATGTGATCAACCGATCCTTTGACAGGGGTGTTGTCTTGAGGGTGTGTCCTGCTTCCAGAATATAAATGGATGTTGTGGCAAAGCTTGCTCTCTCTCAGCCCTGCTCTTTTCTCATTGCCTAACCTCTGGTTCCTGGGATGTAAGCCTGTAGAAGTCTCTGGCCTCAGCACTACTTTATCCTCTTTTGGCCACACTCTTCCTCCCAAAAGTGTCCTACCCTCAATTCCCACTCCTAACTTTAGGAATTCTCTCTAGACTTCCTTAATTCTCTTTTTCCAAAATAATCTCTCATTTTCCCCAAAGTCTCATTTCCTGAGATCTCTGATCTCAGCTAGGGAAGATAGAAGATTTTTGCATTCAAATGCAATGGAACTAATTAAACAAAATGCCACCTTTCCCAGATAACATGGACTGTTCACAGTGCTCTGCAACCCATAATGGGAATTTCAAGCCAATGGCACAGGCTGGCCTGGAGATTCTGGATTTGTCAACCCACACAATCCCATGTGGACTGTATCCCATCTGAATTTAGAAATCATTTGAGAATAGATTTGATGCATTGAACACCAATGACTGAAAATCAGATGAGTTTTGTGAAGACATCAAGGGCATCATATATGAAGAAAGAAAACAATCATTAAAAAGACAAGTAAGGAAAAAAAGACCAAAATGGATGTCAGAAGAGACTATGAAACTTGCTCTTGGAGAGTAGCTAAAGTGAATGAAAGAAATGATAAGATAAAACAGCTGAACAGATTTCAAAGGACAGCTCAAGAAGACAAGGTGTAGTATAATAATGAAATATGCAAAGACCTTGACTTAGAAAACCAAAAGGGAAGAACATGCTTAGCATTTCTCAAGCTGAAAGAACTAAAGAAAAATTCAAGCCTCAAGTTGCAAAATTGAAGGATTCTATGGGTGCAAAAACGGCAAGGAGGCCACATGTTCTGACCTCCTCTAACCCTACAAGGGGAAGGCAGGATTACCAGCAGTAACCCAAGGCCTATTACTGCAAGGCCAGACATGCTGCCTCCCTCCAGCCCTTTCACCAACCG
>NW_006921983.1:1246448-1248376 GCF_000298275.1 Orycteropus afer afer | reverse complement strand
GGCCTCCTCCTTCTTCCTAGTCTGTCTCAGTCTGCAAGTCAGGCTGATACCTGTGCAACAGGTGCACTCCACTGGGTTTGAGACACCAGTGGCACAGCCTCAAGACTCACAGCAACACTTCATCACAGTAGGACAAACTGACAGACAAGTTTGTCTCCCTTAGCTGTTGGAAACCCCTCCAGCCACCCGTACATGGATCCCTGTAGCTAACTCCTTGATCTGTTCCAGTCCCCTTTGCCTTTTCTGTCCTCTCCCTGCTTCCCACTTCACTGCTTGTGGGGAGTGGCCTGGGTTCCTTCTCCTCACCTAGCTCCCTGTAGTTGATTCCTTGATCTGTTCTTATCCCCTTTGCCTTTTCTGTCCTCTCCCTGCCTTCCTGCTTTGTTCCTTGTGGGGTGTGGCCTGGGTCCTCTCTCTTCACCTGGGTCCCTGCAGCTGACTCCTCAATCTGTTCAGGGCCCCTTTCCCTCCTTTATCCTCTCCCTGCTTCCTACCTCACTAACTGTTCTTAGGTCCCTGGAATCTGAATGAGAATGCTATAACTTTAAAATCCAAAATGGTTACCACTTGTAAACATTCAAAATAGCTGCACCCTCAGTCACTTTAAATATCCAAAGTGACTGCCACTTGTAAACATTTAAAATGGCTGCATCCTAGGTCACTTTGTTGTTGTTGTCGTTGTTATATGCCATCAAGTCAGGCCTGACTCATAGTGACCCCTCCTTGGGTTTCTGAGGCAGTATCACTACTGAAGTAGATTGCCTCATCTTCCTTCTGAGGAGTGGCTGGTAGGTTTGAACCATCAGCCTTCTTGTTAGCAGTCAAGTGTCTTAGGCACTAAATATCCAAAATGGCCTCTGCTTGTAAACATTCAAAATGGCTGCCACGTGTAAGCAATCAAAATGGCTGCACCCTCTGGAAAACAAGGAGGTCAGTGAAAAAAACAAGAAAACCTGCAATATCCGGGGATAGGGTAATAAGAGAAAAAAAGGCAGAGAAGGAGAATAATGAAGAAAAAATGGGAAAAATGCAAAAAGAACAACAAGGAACGGGGTTAACCACAAGAAAAAAGAAGAAAAAATAAATTTTGCAACCAGGAACAAGGAAAAGAAAAAAGCCAAAACCAGGACCTGGGAGAAGAATAAAGAATAATAGTAAAAAGGACAAAAGTATTAATAGTAGTACTTTTAAAACAGACAAAAGCAAGCAAACTAAAAACCAGAAAAAAAGAAAGAGAAAAAAAAATTGGGGAAGGGCAGGGCAAGACACCCAGGCTCTGTCCGAGCACACAGAGTAGAATGGAGTTCCCGTGGGCTCAGAGGGTGGGTGGGAGTGGGGTATAGCCGAACCTCCATTCACCAAATGGGTGTCGGGTACAAGAGCAACAAGGGGAATGTTGCACCTTTTCAGTCGTCCAGGTCCGGATTGAATAAGTATGGTGAAAGGATAGCTTTGCCCTAGACCTTGTTTAGAGACCATCTAAAGAACAGATTTGATGCATTGAACACCAATGACTGGAATCCAGATGAATCGTGGGATGACATCAAGAGCATCATCCACGAAGAAAGCAAGAGGTCACTAAAAAGACAACAAAAGAAGAGAAGACCAAAATGGTTGACAGAAGAGACTCTGAAACTTGCCCTTGAGCAGAGAGTCACTAAAGCAAATGGAAGATGACAAGATAAAAGAATTGAACCGAAGATTTCAAAGAGCAGCTCGAGCAGACAAAGCCAATTACTATAATGAAACGTGCAAAGACCTGGAGTTAGAAAACCAGAAGGGAAGAACATGCTTGGCATTTCTCAAGCTGAAAGAATTGAGGAAAAAATGTAAGCCTCAAGTTGCAATATTGAAAGATTCTAAGGGCAAAACATTGAATGATGCAGGGAACACCAAAAGAAGATGGAAAGAATACACAGAGTCACTGT
>NW_006921983.1:1189741-1245578 GCF_000298275.1 Orycteropus afer afer | reverse complement strand
GCAGCATCATGATAAATGGAGAAAAGATTGAAGTTGTCAAAGATTTCACATTGCTTGGTTCTACAATTGATGCCAATGGAAGCAGCTGTCCAGACATTAGATGATGTGTAGCACTGGGCAGGTCAGCTGTGAAGGAATTCTTTCAAGTGCTGAGGAGCAATGATGTCTCCTTGAGGACTAAGGTGTGCCTGACACAGGTCATGATATTTCCAGTGGCCTCGTATGCATGTGAGAGCTGGACAATGAATACGGAAGACCAAAGAAGAGTTGATGCTTTTGAGTTGTGGTGCTGGTGAAGAATGCTGAAGGTATCATGGACTGTTAAAAGAACTAACAGACCTGTCCTGGAAGAAGTACGGCCAAGATGCTCCTTGGAAGCGAGAATGGCCAGACTTCGTCTCACCTACTTTAGTCATGTTGCCAGAGGGGACCATTCCCTGGAGAAAGATGTCATGCTTGGTAAGGTGGAGGGTCAATGAAAGGAGGAAAGGCCTTCAATGAGATGGATTGACACAGTGGCTGAGACAATGGGCTCAAGTATAGCAGGGATCGTGGAGCTGGTGCGGGATCGGGCGGTGTTTTGTTCTGCTGTGCATGGGGTCACTATGAGTTGGAAGCAACTCAATGACACCTAACAACAACAACAACATGTGCAAAACACTGAATAATACAGGAAGCATCGAATGAAGATGGAAGGAATACACAGAGTTACTATACCAAATACAACTGGTTAATGTTCAGCTATTTCAGGAGGTAGAATATGATCGAGAACCCATGGTATTGGAGGAAGAAATCAAAGGTGCACTGAAGGAATTGGTGAAAAACAAGGCTTCAGGATTGACAGAACACCCACTGAGATGTTTCAATAAATGTATGCAGCACAGGAGGTGTTCACTAATTTATGCCAAAAAATTTGGAAAATAGCAACTGGCCAACTGACTGAAAGAGATTGATATTTGTGCCCATTCTAAAGAAAGGTGATCCAACAGAATGTGGAAATTATCAAACAATATCATTAAAATCACATACAAGTAAAATTTTGCTGAAGATAATTTAAAAATGGCTGCAGCAGTATATTGACTTCCAGAAATACAGGCTAGATTCAGAAGAGAATGTGGAATGAGGGCTATCATTGCTGAATGATAGGTGGAGTTTGGCTGAAAGCAAAGAATAGCAGAAAGAAGTTTACCTGTTTTATTGACTATGCAAAAGCATTTGGCTATGTGTGGATTACAACAAATTGTGGATAACATTGCAAAGAATGGGAATTCCAAAACACTTAATTGTGCTCATGAGGAACCTGTATATAGACCAAGAGGTTGTTATTTGAACAGAACAAGTGAATACTCAATGGTTTAAAATCAGGAAGAATATGCATCAAGGTTGTATCTTTTCACCATAAGTATTCAATTTGTATGCTGAGCAAACAATCAGCAAATAATCAAGAACATGGACTATATGAAAAAGCACATGGCATCAGGATTGGAGGAAGACTCATTAACAACCTGTGATATGCAGATAACACAACCTTGCTTGCTGAAAGGGAGGATGACTTGAAATACTTACTGATGAAGATCAAAGACTACAGTCCTCAGTATGGATTACACCTTAACATAAAATGAAAATCCTTACAACTGGACCAATAAGCAACATCATGATAAATGGAGAAAAGATTGAAGTTGCCAGGGATTTCATTTTCCTTGGACCCAAAGTGAACACCCACGGAAGCAGAAATAAGGAAATCAGACATTGTATTGCACTGGGGAAATCTGCTGCAAAAGACCTCTTTAAAGTGTGAAGAAGCAAATATGTCACTTTGAAGGCTAAGGTGCACCTAACCCAAGCCATGTGTTTTGGTTCTCTAGTGTTGCTCTAAAAGAAAATACTACAAGTGGATGGTTTTAACAAACAGGGATTTATTTTCTTACAGTTTAGGAAGCTAAAAGTCTGACTTCAAAGTGCCAGGTCTAGGAGCT
Source organism: Orycteropus afer afer (assembly GCF_000298275.1). Lineage (NCBI taxonomy): Eukaryota > Metazoa > Chordata > Mammalia > Tubulidentata > Orycteropodidae > Orycteropus > Orycteropus afer. The sequence goes on along the minus strand of NW_006921983.1, from coordinate 1,243,602 downwards.
AGATGAAAACCCCACAACTTTGGGCCTCAGCTCTGCCTCTTGCTCCTGGCCCGCTGGGGCTGGAGGCTTCTCTTAACTTAGACAGCTTCTGGCTGCTGAGGCTGACAAACCCAAGGTCAACAAGTAAAATGACACAATCCCAAGATTATTAAGCAACGAGGCAGATCACTAGTTCAAGTCCAAAAACAGTCTCAAGATCAACAGGCAAAATGGCAGGCTGCTGAATGATGATTTGGCTATATGCAGGGTCCCATCATGCCAAAAAGCTCAAAGACTTCTCAAAGCTTCTTCTTACATACTAAAAGCAGACTACACACCTAAGGCAGCTACTCAGCTGTTCAGAGCATATTCCACCATAGAGTTGATTATCAGTCTCGTTGTGAGGAATCATTACATCCAGCTGCCCAGCCACTCAAACCAGGCCCATCCAAGTTGACAAAACCTTAACTATCACACCATGGTATTTTCAATCACCTCATATGCATGTGAAGCTGGACAATGAATATGGAAGACTAAGAATATTTGATGCCTTTGAATTATAGTGTTGGGGAAGGATACTGAAAACACCATGGAATGTCACAATAAATCTGTCCTGGAATGTGTGCAACTGGAATGCTCCTTGGAGGCGAGAATGGCTGGACTTCGTCTCATCTACTTTGGTCACATTGTTACAAGGGACCATCCTTGGAGAAGGATGTCATGATTGGTAAAGTGGAGGGTCAGTGGAAAAGAGGAAGATCATCAATGAGATGGATTGACACAATGGCTGCAAGGATGGGGTCAAGTATAGCAGGGATTGTGAGAATTGCTTAGTACCTGTCAGGGTTTTGTTTTGTTGTACTGCAGGGTCGCTATGAGTCAGAGCCAACTCAAGGCACCTAACAACAACAACAAGGATATGCATTTCATGTAGAAATTACTAGTAAGTATCATCAGAAGTATTTGAGAATAGACTCAATAGTTGACCCTAAAGTGTGATTGGAATGACAAAGAGAAGGAATTTCCTGCACTATCTATTCTCCACATCAGCCTTCCATTGGGTCTGAAATTCCCACATTGGCTGCAGACCACTGTGAACAGTCCATGTTATCTGGAAAAGGAGACATTATGACACATCATCTCCATTACATTCTAATGCAAAAAAAAAAAAAAAAAACTTCTCTCTTCTCTGGTTGAAGTTAGAGCTCTCAGGAAATGAGACTCTATGGAAATGAAAACTTCTATTGGGAAAAGAGAACCAAGAAAGTCTAGAGAGAATTCCCAACTTTCTAATGTCTGCAATGGGGATTGAAGGAAGGACAATATTAGGAGGAGAAGTGTGTCACAAAGAAGATAAAGAGGTATTGAGAAAAGGCTGCCATTCTTTGACCATTCTTTGACCAGTAGCTACTTATGTAAGAGGCTACTGAAAGGTTTATATCTTTAATTTCATGCAAATGACTCCTCTTTTAATATTTCCTACAACTATAAGTTTTACAGAAAAGCATTCCTCTGTGTGGTCCTTTTTATTTTCATCACTCTGCAACAGCACCAAAATATCTATCACTGCTTCTCATTTATTTTGAGGCAGAAAATGATCTCAGAGTGGCCCTCAAAGTCACTCAAATTCACACAGCTGGTGAATGACCAAGCTGGAACCTGGTCTAGCCCCAAAATCCAGTGTTCTTTCTTTGACATCATAGCCATCTGCAAATTTCAGGAAATAAAAATAAATGTGTTCTTCATTATAAAGATAAATTTTTTGACTTCTCAGTAGGAATATTGCCTTGAAATATGTATTTGGATGAGAAAACTGTTCAAAGGTAGGTAGTACTTTTGTCATATTCAGAGAAATAAATTGCATAAGGATCATAAAAGAAGTAATTACATTTGTTTTATTTTTTAAAATCTGAAAGATTTATTATGTAGATTAAATAAGAAGTTCACAGAGCACTTAGAATGATGCTCAGTACACAGTGAGTGTCCAGCAGATGTCAGTGGTTACTACTGAGGAGCTCATCATAATCCACCCCCACCCCTGCCCCATAGGTGGGAAATTTGAAGTGAAAATGCAACTGTTTTCTGACCTATGTTAAATTATTGCTCAAGTTAAAAATGCAAGTGCGAAAGGTGTGAGTATGATTGTTCATGATTCCCATGTGCCTAGTCTCAGCTGCCCTAGGGACCCTAATGCATTTGAGACTACTTGTCTGGGACCACTTAAATCATTTGACTGTCAGAAATCAACAAGTTGGACTATGAATGCTAGGCTATTTCACTTAAAATATAGAATCAGGTCTAGTTTGCTTAAAACTGGTCATGTTTCATATCAATCAGGGCCAAAGTACTAAGTAAAGCTATCTAATAGCTGAAATTGTCACGTTTCATATTCTTGGTTCCAGTCTCTTTTGGTCTTTATCTCCTTTTTCCAACCAGGCCTGTGTCTGTGAGGATACCCTGGAGTCTCTTTGCACTGAGCTCCATCTATTCCTCCCTTCCCTCCTAGCAAAGTTTGGTCTAAAATTCAACCTCCACGCCTTCCTAAAGCAGCTGCCAATTTTCCACTAGTCTTCTCCCAGCAGCCACAGAGAGGGAATAGATCTGATACACTAACCCCACCAATATGCAAACAACTGGTATTACATTCATGTTGTGTCCTTTGCCAATGATACTTGCAATTCACAGGAGCATGTGAGAGAGATTAATGGGTGGTACAGTGCCTAACACATTTGACTGCTAACCAGAAGTTTGACAGCTCAAACCCACCAGCCGTTTGGTGGCAAGAAGATGGGCAATATACTTCTGTAAAGATTTATAGGGTCTGTATGAGTCGGAATCAACTTGATGGCAGTGAGTTTGGTTTGGTTTTAAAACAGTGAAATTCTAGACAGGTGAGTAGAAAAATTATTTTTGAGTGAGTAGGTTCCTCTTATATTTCAAATCCCTCTACTTGGTCCCTAGACCCATGACTAGGCTCAAAAATTAAAAAGCACAGTCATATGTGACTATTTAAATTTATATTTACATTGATTGATATTAAATAAAATTAAAAGTTTCCATTTCTTAACGGCTCAAGCTACATTTCAAATGCTCAATAGTCATATGTGGCTAGTGGCTACATGTTTGAGAGATATAGAACATTTCCTTCACCACAGTAAATTCTATTGGATAAGTAGGTAATATTGACTCTGGAGAAACAGTAAATTGGAGTCTATTTAGTAGGTAGATGTCATTGAGTGACTAAGATTTATTTATTTATGGACCCCACGTGGCCCTACAGGCTTTTATTTCCACCAAAAATTACTGCCACAATACTTCTAGCTCAGTTTTAATGTCATCGTTGCCATGACACAATCACCTTCATGAACCCGGTAAATGCCAATAGGTATGCCCAAGGGGCCTAAACAGTTTATAGATATTGCAAACTGAATGCCATGCATTTAAGGAGATTTGTTAGAGGAAACTAATCTGAAGTCTGTCTGTCAGTCCAAAGTTGTTTTGTCTGCAGCAGCGGTAGCAACAAGGTGTGGGTGGAGTCACCAGGCCCTGAAAAGTAAAATGCTAACAAAAGCCCAAAGACAGCTCCATTCCCAGCCTGCTTCTGCGTGGACCTAAGTTTTGGTTCATTACCCATGAAACGTTTCATTAACAGAAAGCTAGTGGTATGCAATAAACAAGCCAGGAGTGCCTTTGCCTGTAGCTCACTTTGACAAAAGAGACAGCTTGAGGCCAAGGCTTAGTTCTAAGATATTCAGAAAGTAAATGACAATGTTGAGAGATGGCCATATTTATGTGACATGGGGATGAGGGCAACCAAGTGCCTCAAATAATTTTTAGTTTCTAAGAATTTAAACATCACAATTTTATGTGCCTTTCCCTTTGCGATTAGGTGGTCATGGATTAAAAGTCACTTAATTTAAAATAGGTAAGGTACTCAGGAAAATATCTGATTCAGATATTTTCAAAATATCTCATTCTGTCCTTTTCATTGATATGGGATCGTGAGACCCATTATAGCCATAAGTAAACTGAGGTTTAGAAAAGTTAAATGACTTTCTCAAGGTTACCTACTATGTAATTTGTGAGTTGAGAAGCTAGGCCCAGCCATCTGATGTAGTTTACCGTGATCTCACCCTGCACCTTGAATACAAAATATTTTTAAGAGCTAGTCCAGGCATCCATGACATTCCAAATGAGGGGAGGACCTTTGGGCTTAAGGTGGATGACCGAGCACATGCATCTTCCTCTGCCCCCCACTTTCCCCAGTTCACACCGAAGTGAAACTAGAAAGGGGGACAATGTGGACCAGACATTTTGAGAAATTTCTGGGAAATAGAAAGCATATGCAATCAGCACAAGGAAAGTAGAAGGGAGGAAACTGCAACCCAAAGATACTGGAGGTAAGTAAGTGTCTCTCTCAAGCAGGTCCTCAGAAGATCAAATACAAAAAGTCAGACAGTCAGGATAATTTACTACATTTAGAAGAACTTGGTTGCCCTCACTACAACTTTGTTGGAAGTAGCTTATTTTTTCTTCAAGTTAAAATGAAAGAACAGAAGGAACAGATCCCAAAAGAAATGGTGTGAACTGCCTGGGAGGGCTTATACTGAGATACTGAGAAAGGCACAGAGAAGAGCTTGTACTTCTTAGGCTCTCCTTGGTGATTTGCTTGGGGGTGGGAGGTGGGGGTGTGTGCTTTGCCTAGAGGTGAAATTCACTTTCACATTTTCAAAGAATGCAAAGGCACCCCTTTCATTCAAGGAGAGGCCTCTTGTAAAACAAGCCCATAGCAGTTACCTATATTTTAAAAAATAATCACTTCATTTATATTCAAGCCAAACTCACTACTGTCGAGTAGATTCCCACACATAGAGACCCCTGTTGGATTTCCAAGCTGGCAAATCTTCATGGAAATAGATTGCCTCATCTTCCTTCCATGGAGCTGCTGGTGGGTTTGAACTGCTAACCTTCTGGTTAGCAGTCAAATACCTTAGGCACTGAACCACCAGAGCTTCTTTCATTCTTATTAAGAACCTCGAAACCAAAGATCACCTGGCATTTCATCAAAACCAAGAACATGAGAGAGAACCAAGATGAACAGAAAGTAACCCATGAGAAAATAGAGATGATTCAGGAAATAAAAAAGAAATTTAGAAAATTCAATTAGCTCTCCAGGGAGATTAGAGAAGACATTGCATCTATAAATAATAGCCTACTATGAAAAAGAAACAGAAATTTATAAATGTTCTTTGATATTAAACTCTTGCTGGAATAAAACATTCCATGGATGGCCTGAATTACTGAACATACCTTAAGACCAAATGCATGCAATAAAAGATGAAGTTAGAAATTACCAGAACATTGTAGGGGAAAATAAGAGAAAAAGATGGAAAACATGAAACAAAATGTAAGAGACTTGGAAAGTAAACTAGGAAGCCTAAAATTCACCAAATAGGCATTTCAAGAAAAGGTTCAGAAAACAATGGAGCAAAGAAAATAATGGAAAGGAAGAGCTTGGGGACGAAAGAAGAACAAAGGTTTCATACTAATGAGACTGTAGAGAGCTGAAGAGGGTTATTCTTGGAAGTTCCATATCTAGAGTCATCCTTTGAAATAGAGCTCTGAGAATAAAAATACCACCCAGAAGCTTTCAGAAAGATAAAGCAACAAGAATAAGACAGGCATTAGACTTCCCATCATCAATGCTGGAATGTCAGATCAACAGCTTTAGTGTACTAAAGATTTTTGAACCCCAAATTCTTTACCTAGCCAACCTGTCAATCAAATGTAAGGGGAAAATACAAGGATTTTGAAAATTCAGAAAATTTACTGTATATGGAAAAAAGGGGTGGGGAGAGGAGGGAAATGTGAAGAGACTAAGAGGTACAAAAGGGATACAAGACATAGTAGTGTCAGAGTATGACTTAAAGAATGAAAGAAACCTTGATAGAAACTTTTAAAAGGTTCATTAGATCTTGATGCTTAGAGAAAAATTTTAATGGGTTGCATTTACATAATCTTAACCCTAGGAATACAATCTGTAGGTTTTCAATTCTTATACATACCTTATGGTCCACTCTGTATAGTTACAGGAAGTAATGTAAATATAATAAGCCTTGAGGAAGTAAAATTATAATGCAACAATCAAAATCTGAGAAAATCAGAGACTAAGTGGAATGAAGGGGACAATCCTTAATTCCTTATTTGTCCTAGCAGGGAGTTAACAGTTACTGTCCAAAATTGACAAATCAATAAATGGATGTTTCAACCAAATCAAAGCAAACTCACTGCTTTCGAGTCGGATCTGATTCATAGTGATCCTTCCTTGGGTTTCTGAGGCAGTATCACTACAGAAGTAGATTGCCCAATCTTCCTTCCCAGGAGTGGTTGGTAGGTTTGAACCACCAGACTTCTGGTTAGTAGTCAAATAAGATATAATAATTTAGTAAATATTTAAACAGTGCTTAATAAGTTCCAGCCTATTCTGCTCTATTTATTGCTATCCATTCAATCCTCACAATAATTCTTCCACATAGGTTCTATTTTTATCTTCACTTTACAGATAAGAGAGCTGAGGTACCACTGTTTTTATTAACTTGTCCAAAAATCAAACCCATAACTTGGACATATTCACCTTTCAAAACACAGAATCAACATATATTGTCTAAAGTTGATCATGCTTTTGATACCATCAGTGCTCAAAGTCTTCTCTTAAATCACTGAACTCCACCCATGTTGCCAATTCCAAAAATCAAGTCTTTCAACCTATCAGCCTTGATTGACAGTCTATTACCCTCTCCTTGTGGACACTTTACTCACATGGTACCACTTTCACTCTTCAGTTAGAATGCTGAGCTTGCTCAGTCTTCAATATCATCTAAAAGCTGGCACCCTCCACTTTATATCTCCAGGGTAGTCCCTTCTCAAACTCCACATTTGTATGTCTAATTATCTACTCTACATAATAAACATTTCAGACTCAATATATCCAAAACTCTACTTGTAACCTTCCAACAAAATTTCTCTACCTGCTTCTTCCCTCATTTTAGTTGATGGCAACTCCATCATTCCTGATATCCATTCTATCAGGAAATCCTGCTAGCTCTAGCCGCAAAATGTATTCCAGAATGCACTCACCATCTCCACTGTTACCATCTTAGTTTTAGCCAATATCCTCCTTGCCTGGACTTCTGTGTTGATCTCCTAACAAGTATCCCTGCTTATATACACCCTTTTCCTCTGTAGTCTCTTTGCAAATCAACAATCAGAGTGGTCCTCTTAAAACCTAAGTCACATCATTCACTGCTCTGCTCAAACAATGCAATGTCTTTCCATTCACTCAATGTAAAAGCTAATGGCTCACAGGACCTACATGATATTTATCCTACCTCCTTTATCTCTCTGACTTCAATGCCTATGATTCTCACTCTACCTCAATCACACTAGTTTCCTTGTTGTACCTTAAACTTTGAGGAACGGTGCCTGACAGGCTCTCTGAACCTATGCTTTTTGCTGTTACCTTACCTGGAGCATTCCTCACTAGATATATACTTGTCTGACTCCCTCACTTTCTTCAAAGCTTTCCTCAAAGCCACCCTATTTAATACTGCAACAACCTCTTTTACTATGCTCTAGTTAATGTTTGTTCCACCAGACTTCTCACTTTCCAAGGGGCTCTGGCAGCATTGTGGGTAAGACATTTGGCTGCTAATGACAAGGACAGTGGTTCAGATCCACCAGCTACTCTGTGGGAGGAATATGAGGCAATCTACTTCCTAAAGATTTACAGCCTTGGAAATCCAATACAAGTTGTTATGGGTAGGAATTGACTCAATGACAGGAGGTTTGGTAGTTTGGAGTATCACCTTCCAAAATACCAAAAATTTTCTCACTTAATATACACTGATTAATTGTCTGTCCTACTCCCACCTGTGTGGAATGTCAGCTCCTTAAGAGTCAGAATCTTTACTCTTCCTTGAAGGATCTCACACATTATCATCAATTGCTGTCATGTTAATTCCAATCCATGGTGATCCGTTGTGTGGGTCAGAATGTAATTGTGTTCCATAGAGTTTTCAAGGCTGCTTTTTCAGCAGTGATTGCCAAGACTTTCTTCTGAGGTGCCTCTAGGTGGACTCAAAGCTCCAACTTTTGGGTTAGCAGCCAAGCACATTAACCACTACACAACCCAGAGACTTCTTGATGGACCCCATGTTCCTAAAAAACTATCTGGCACATAGTAGAAATTTTTATTAAAAAGAAAAAAGTTCTTATTGTGGTTTGGGTGAAAGTTTACAGAAAAAAAAAAAAAAGTTTTCCATTCAACAATTGATAAACATTTTTGTTTCATGACATTGATTGCAATTCCCACCATGCAATAGCATTCTTCCCACTTCTTCCTGTGTTCCCCATTTCAATAAGTACTTTCTGATGAATGAATAGACTCCACTGGGCCCCTCTGAGTCACACAGCCACCTCAACCAAATTCTATGGCCAGAGCAATAGAATTTTCTAATTGTCCAAGTATGGAGTCCAAGTATGTGGTCAGTGAGACCCAAGCCAAATGAAATGAGAATGGGGATGTATACCTCTTAATACTTTGGTTATTTTTAAAATAAGTATGAACTACAAGATAATAATAATAATAAGTGTTTTTAAACAATATGTTCTGGGGAAAAGGACTGAACCTAGCTGATCTGAATCCAACTCATCCTCTTCTTTCCTTTAAAGGAGGGGAAAGATGGAGAAGGAGACTTAAGGAAGTCTGTTCCTGTACAGTTTACCCCACTCTTCCTGGATTAAGTTGAGACAAGAACTCAAATGTATGAAATACCCTAGAGGTATTTCCAGCCCAAGCAGAAGGAAATGCCAAATCTCTTGAGGGGATTTGTTCTTTCAAGATTGGAAGCATGCAAAATTGAGAACTGAGGACACTGAATAGTTTGGATAAACCTGAATGGAGAAAACACTCTGGACCCTTTCCATTTGCCTAGAACTTCCACCCCAAGTCTCTCCTGGTTTTGCATACCAAGCGGTTCCAAGCAATCACTCAAAGCAACTACACATCTTAAAATTCTTATTCCAGTTCCTCCATTCAGATAGAAATCGCATTTGTTAATCTTCTCCACAAACATGTATTACAATCTTGGATTTTATCAAACCTTGTACACAAAGTAATTATAGAAAGAATGGTGCATTATTTGCATATCTAGTATTTAAAGGGTTACTTATGTAATTACTGAATGTAACTTAGAATAAGCTGTTTGATTCCCTTTCATCATGAGCCAAACATTAGGTTTTGAAAGGAATTCCTTTAAACTTCAATAATATAAAGGCACATGGTAATGTTAAGTTACAACTCTAGCTTAAGTGAGTCAGACATGAAAGTATTTATGACTGGTATTCTATGAGTAAGTTAATTTTAGACACTTTTTTTTTTTTAAAAGAAGGCAAGTATCTATCACTCTTAGTAGACACAAGAATATTATCAGCAATTAGAAATTCTTGTGCTCCTCACTTTCAGACAAATTCCAGCCCTCTTTAACTTTTGTTTTTTTAAACTCCCAGCATAACAAGCCATACTGTGCCGTCAGCACCTGAAACAAGTAAAAGCAATTCTTTTATCAACTCCTGGACAGACATTTGCTTTTCGAGACTTATGCAGAAAGGGGAGGGGGAAGGGAGAGAGAAAAAAAAAAAAGAAAGAAAAAAGGAGGCCGTGAATAACGTAAAACCATGGGTCCTGGTGAAAAGCATCACACATGAAAAGAGATAAAGAAATGAATTGAATGTTGTTTTTTCTTGATGAAAAAAGCAGATTGGATCTCAGCTTTTTTCAAATTGGAGACCAGGTGATCAGCATTTGTTCTGTCAAAATCATTTTCCATAACATGACCCAAACAATGCCACTGTGATTGCAAGGATCAGCAAGGATTGAAAGGTACCTGGGACGTTCATCAAAAGGATATTTGTAGGACTGCTTACCAAGTTCACTTAGCTAAATTTGACAGGCAAGAGCCAGATTAGTTGAGAAATCACTTCCACTGTCCATTACATAGCACCAAGAAGCCAGGTTTTGGACTTGGGCTGATAACTGAAATACACGCACAGACACACACACACTCAAACTACTCTATTTAAAAGTTTCCAACGAGAACTTAAATCTCAGCACTAAAGAGAAGGAGCGAGGTTGAAAGGGATTCAATCTCAACTTTGATGTAAACATCACAACTTTTTTGGAGGGCAGCCATATCTTTGATCCTACACAAACTGTTAAGAATCAAGTGTCTTGAACCCTGATCAGTTGAAGTATAACAAATTTTACACTTATTTCCAGTTTAAGTTAGCTTGCAAGTGATTAATAGTGGGATAAAATGACAAGGAGTACAGACCTAAGAATTCCTCAAGCTAACAAAGACATTGAAATGAATTCAATTAGTCCCAGTGTGTTAAAAATCTCAAAGCTATTTCCATGACATTCGTTTGACATCTTTAATATTTTCAAAGTATTTTCTCTTCCTTTTCAGATTTGCCAGGGAGCTTTCTGTGCCGTTGGCTGTGTTGCTTTATTATGTTTAGCTTCACTTTGGACATATATGAAATCAGGTGTTGTAAAAAGAACACAGAGCTGAAAATTAGGTGCCTTGAGTTCTAGATTCACCACTAACTGTTATGGCTTTGGGCAAGTTATTTTACCCATAAAAAGAAGGGGGTAAAAAAGACAGGCTCCAAAATTCCTTCTAGGGCTAAAATTCTTATCACCCAGTGCATCAAGCCTTGTCTCCATTGTGGACTTTAATTTTGCCTGCACTTTCAAAGCAGGGGAGTTTTAAAATAAATATCTGTGCCTCAACTCCCAGCAGATATTCTGGGGTGGCTCCTGGGCATTAGTATTTTTAAAAAAGTATTAGATAGCTAGTTGAATTTCATGTACAGCCAAGTTTGAGAAAGACTGCTTTAAAAGGTAAGAAGGATATTATTATTAAAATTATTGAATCAGGAAGCAATTATCAAATCAAGAAATAATTATTTCTTAATCATCTACCGTGCAGCCAGCACTGGTCCCTTGAGAGATACAGTAGATGTGGGTAAGTTGCTTTTATGCCCATAGTGGAATTCTGGCTATCTGCAATCTCTCCCATGTGGCAATAGCCACTCTTCAACTTCTTGTCATTTGGTGGGGCCAAGAGGTGGCACACCCAGGATCAACAGCTAGTGGAGCTTATTCTCCCACACAGTATGATGGGTTGTTTAAGGGAATAACATATGACATAGGAAAGTTCAGAGTCATTTTCAGAGATGAATCACATGTATAACTTGATGAAAGTGTTTTTCTCTCTCTTTCCTTTAGAACTACTGTCTTTTCCTTTAGAACCACACTGCACATGAGTAAGGAGATGCCAGTGGCCATGATTTCATACCCTGTAATGAGAGCACCTGCCTGAGATCAAAGCCTACATGGAAGAAGGTAGAGCAATGGAGGAGCTTTGAGAATATTATTTGAGCACCTGGATGCTGATATGCTTTCGCTGTGTACTCACAGACTTCTCAATTTCTCCCTAACTTCCTGAGAGAGTTGAGGAGTTTCTGGCATTTGTATCTAAAAGACTCCTGGATAATAATGTAGTCTGTTGATCAGCTTAGTCTCACACACATGAAATGATAACAAATAACAGTGAAATTCTAAAGGGGGAGGTAGCACAGATTATAGGTGCTATAGAGGTAAAGAAAAGGATTGGAGTGAAGGCTGGGACACAAAGAAAGGTTCCTGGAAGTAGGAGAGCTAAGGAGATCTTGAATTGAGGAGACTTTCCCCTATGGATTAGTAGATGCTTTTCTTTGATGTTTTTCCTTCTCTCAAAGCACAAGCCACCCTATATTGTAGTATTCTTCCCCACCAGACTGTGAGCAGCCTAAGGAGAGGTATTAGGTGTCTGATACAGAATTATTGCTGTTGTTAGCTGCCATTGAATCAACTCTAACTCATGGCGACTCTATGTACAACAGAACAAAATGTAGCCAGTCCTGCATCATCCTCATTATCACCACCATGTTCAAGTCCATCATTGCAGCTATTGTGCCAATCCACATCACCGAGGGTCTCCCTCACCTTTGCTGGCCCTCTACTTCACCAAACATTATGTCTTCTTCCAGTAATGTCCTTCTCTAGCAATCTACCAGACATGATGATATGTCTAAAGGGAGTCAGAAAATGTTCTGTTATAATCTGTAAAATTTTCATTGGTTAGTTTTTGGAAGTGGATTGTCAGGTGATACAGAGAGGTCTCTCAATAAATAAAGTTTACTTAATAAATGGATGACTGAAAAAGAATGAATGACTAAGTGAAGACACACAGGAACAAATTGGTTTTACATATACCCAGTTACAGTACATATAGATTCTGTTGATCATTTTTGAAGAGAAATCATGCTAAGCAATTGAGAAAAAAAGATAAATAACACAAAGCATAAAGTGATTGAAATGTGTTACTTTGGTGCCTTAAGACAGCCATAAGGCTGTCCTTAGAGTGCAACCCATGGACCAGCAGCATTGGTATTACAAGAGAGCTTGTTAGAAATGCAGAATCTCAGGCCCCATCCTAGATCTACTGAATCAGAGTTTTCCTTTTAGTAAAATTCCCAAGTGATTCATACGCACAGTAAAGTCTGAGAAATGCTGCTCTATAAAATTTGTATGGCCAAATGACTTGCCCAGAGAATTATGAATCTGTACAGCAAAACTTATTATCGTCTATTCCAAGGGGCAAAGAAATAATCAGTCTTCAAGTGGGGAAAATAGCACAATATGTCAGCCCTGAAATTGGGTCACCTTTGTGGAGACTTTGAGATTTGAATTCTACAAGGAGGAGATCTTGAAAGGTAGCCGGGGTGGAACTTGTGCTGTGTTACATATGTGAATATAGCTCCTTTTTGGACTGTGAGATGCCATTATGTAAATATTTAAAACCACTGGGATGTCTCAAACTCACTGGGAACCTTGGAACAGAGAGCACAGCTCTGATTGGGTCACAGCACACAAAAATGTGGGCTGGCTCCCTCCACAGCACTGCTGCATGTGAGGACCCAGAATAGCAGTCCAGAGATCATAGAAAACACTGCCACTCACTGGCCACTGCAGAAAGGGCTAAGGTCACCACTTAAACTATAAATACTCCCCAAACTAGGAAAATACTGTATTCCAACAGAGCATTTTGAAGATAGTAATTGATAGCTGACATGCCTTTGCCTACCGGGTCCAAGTTGACAAACACTCATGTAGAAGATAAGTACAGTGTTACCTGCAAGTGACTCACCATCTAGAAGGAGGTAGAAAAGGCCAATATACAAGTAACTATAGGGACAGATCATCAAGAAGGACCAATCACTGGAACAGGACATCAAGTTTGGTAAAGTAGAAGGTAAATGGACATAAAAAAACCCTCAATAAAATTTATTGACACAATATACACAAAAATGGGCTCAAAATATACCAAGGATCATAAAAATAGCCAGGACCAGGCAATATTTTGTTCTGTAGTTCATAAGGTTGCAACAAGTTAGAGTCAAATAGATGGCAAGTAACAACAATACAAGTAACCATAATACAAGCCAGATTAGGAAATACACCCTAGGGAAAGCCCAAATACATCTGGGTGCTCCAGGGTGGGAGTTTGATTATCAGTTACTGATATCAATGGACAAAGGTAGTAGTTGAGAAGAAACAGCCTTAAGAAGCAGACATGGAAGCAAGAGGGTATGTTGTTGTCCTGTTCAGTAGAGCACAGATCTGGACAGTCACATACATGCCTGGGGAGGAGACAGGCTGACAGGAAACAATCCAAGCAGTCTGAACTCTGCTGACAAACAATAAACATCCTGGGACCAGAAGTAGAGAAGTCCGAAAAGTTTGAAAAGGGAGTGAGGAGGAGGGCTGAGTTTGGGGTTTTTTCAGATGAGCCACCACTGAGTTTTGGAGTAAGATAAATGTTTAGGTAGAGTAGCAATGACACACATGCCTATGTAAGCTGGTCAAGGAACGTTGAAAGTGTCCTACACTTCAGGCCAGGAGGAGTTGGATAAGCTCTGGAGTCTGACCTAAGAAACCAACCTCCACTGACGATATTATTTGTATAGTAAAGTGCAGGGCATGTTCTAACTCCAGATGGCAACAGCCCATTTCCTACCATGCCCCAGCTCCCACCTCTGCCCCACCCCACAGCAATCCTTGCTCTTCATCACTACAATAAACAAACCATCAGTATAGTATACTAGGAAAGGGGCCATGCACCTTTCTCTTTCAAGCCATTGGATGTTTCATTTGGGAGTGGGGCACTGCCAGGGGAATAGTTCACATCACTACAAGTTAAGTACCCATATAAAATCCCCTACTCTGTCACAGAACAAGCATGAGTAATAATACATCACCAAGTGTCTACAACCCGCTGCCAAGTCCTCTCCCCATCCCCACCCCACACATACACACACTCTACAGTATCATGACAACTGCTCCAGATGCTTGCTTTTCCTAGAAACTGATGTGAAGACACTTGGCTGTACACGCATCCCAGAGAACTAGAATCTCAGATGATGATCCAAAGTAAACATCCAGACTCATCACCCAGAAGGCTGGGTGACAAGTGTAGGGCAGGGTGAGGCAACCAGCAGCCCCAATAACAGCTTAAATACTCACAGCAATGCCCCATATTTGTTTTTTTTGTCTCAGAGGTTCAAAATGCAAACCTTAGCTAGTATAGCACCCCCAACTGCCAGAGAGGAGAAAAGAGGAAATATTGTATTTTTTATAAAATCAAATGCACAAATATTTACTGAACACTGATGAGGACATACTTCCGTAGTGATACTGCCTTGGAAACCCAAGGAGGGATTGCTATGAGTCGGGTCCAACTCAATGTTATGTAGTATAACTCAGCCTTTCTGGGCCCCCCTGAGCTATCTCACAGGGTTGAGGTATGGATTACATGAAATGAAAGATGTCAAGTGTAGTGCCCAGAACATAGTCCCAGTAAACCAGTTGCCAAGAAACACTGGTGGCACAGTATTTAGCATTCAGCTGCTAACCAAAAGATTGGTGGTTCGAACCTACCAGCTATTTTTCAGGAGAAAAACGTGGCAGTCTGCTTCCCTAAAGAGTACAGCTTAGGAAACCCTATGGGGCAGTTTGACTCTGCCACATGGGATCACTATGAGTTAGTTGAAAATGACTCAATAACATCCAACTATAGTAAACCTGTTACTATCAAGTCAGTTCTGACCCATGGAGACCCAATATGTGTAGGAGTTAGAACTGTACTGTGTTTTTGGTGGCTGATTTTGGGCGAAGTAGATTGCCAGGACTTTCTTCTGAGGCACCTCTAGAGGAACTTGGACCTCAACTTTCAGTCAGCAGCCAAGTGCATTAACCATTTGCACCACCAAGGGACTCCAGAATATAGTCAGTGAAGCTGCAATTAGGTTGTTATATTAGCAAAAAAAAATAAGAGCTATGGAAATTCAGATTCTGGAATAGTCAAGGACATTGTGGTGGGAATCACTTGAGCTGGGCCTTCACCTAATTGGGAAATTCCCAGCAGGGAAACTATAGCAAATTCTCCACCAAATAAGGTCCCATCAGGTAGGCTTCCTAGGATCCCTGCCTTTAAAGAGGTGAAATGTGGCAGAAAGAATCTTAAGTATCATTCTAGCTTTTTGACTATTTAACTTCAAGTCAGCCACTGACAGCACTGAGACCTCCATTTTCACATCTCTAACTTCAGCATAGTGGCTAAAGCACTTGACTGCTAACCAGAAGCCTGGCGGTTCAAACCCACCAGCCACTCCTCGGAAGGAAGGTTGGGCAATCCTACTTCCGTAGTGATACTGCCTCGGAAACCCAAGGAGGGGTCGCTATGAGTCAGGGCCGACTCGACGGCACATAACAACAACAACGACAACTTCAAAAGAGGAGCTCTGGTGGTACAGTGATTAAGGTATTCAGCTGCTAACCAAATGGTCAGTAGTTCCAACCCACTAGCCACTCTACAGGAGAAAGATGAGGCAGGCTGCTTCTGTAAAGATTTACAGCCTTGAAAACTCTATGGAGCAGTTCTACTCTGTCCTATAGGGTTGCTATGAGTCAAAACAGACTAGATGGTAGTGGGTGGGTTTTAATTTCAAAAGGCTAAACCAAACTCTGAAAGTTCTGTAAAGTTCTTTATAGCTGTAAGATTTTATAAAATTATAATATTTAATTACCTCAGTGAGTGATACTATGCCATGAATGCTTTAATAGACCCTCAGCCTGTCTCAGAAGAACAAAGATAATTTTAACTGATTTAATAAGGAAAGAAAACATAACTAGCTTGAATTATTGACTCTCCTTTTCATCTTTTGCCAAGATTGACTTGAATTCATTTGAAAGAAAAATGTTGTTGATTGCATAAAATACACCTTAGCTGCCTTACACTTAGTAATGCCTTTACTTTATCAATTAGAAGTGGAGAAAGTATAAAAGTGTGGAAATGATAACTCTCTGAAAAGGTCATTTGGTTCATTGAAAAACTGATTGATAATAAGCATAAAAATAGGAATAATTGCATGCTCTTGAGGTCTTTATAGTTGTTAATAGCAGTGATAGTTGCTTTGCTATGACATTAAACTAAGTTGGGTTATGATGGGCACAACTGTTAAATAAAAGCAATCATTCTTTCACTATCATCTTCTTTCCCACTCTCACCACCTGCTCTGTTCTCCTAAAAGCCAATGTCACCAACTCATCAAACACCAATTAAGTACTTGGCTGCTTGAGCATTATCCTGGATGCTAGGGAAGATTCAAAGGCAGAAGATACAGCTCCTTCAAAATTTAAAATGCTTACTTACAGTACAGTGCTAGGCACAAAAAAGTCTTCCATGGTGGAATTTTAATGCAATTAAAATTGATGACAGCAAATTTGAGTGAGGGTTTAGTCAGGATGGGAGTCATGGTGTTGAAGCTTAATATAAACCCTGCAGGGTTGATAGTATTTTACTTCTTTAGGAAGAGAAAAGAAGAAGGGACAATCCCTTAGTATCAGATATGTCCTAGGACAATGCCATGAGGAAATCCTTCTCCTTAAGGAAAAGCTCAAGCTGTTTCCATCTTTCAGGTTATAATCTACACACATTTAAGACAGAAATAAATATTTTCTTAGGAAATCAAGAATATGCAAAAAATCTTACATTGACAATAAAACAAAACAAAAAAGTACAGTGAATAATAAATTAAAATGTTAAATTGAATGTTAAAATAATGTAAATTTTTTTCCAGTGAAAATGTACCATATAACCTTGATTTCCCTAACAACTATATTACTGGGTTTTTTTGTATTTTTTTCTCCCGTCATTGATAGCTTTGGTTTGTTTAGAACATTGCTATTCCCTCCCCCCTCCCTTGGAGTCCCTGTATGATGGAAGAGGTTAATGTACATGACTGCAAACTGAAAGATTAGAGGTTCAAGTCCTCGCAGAGACACCTTAGAAGAAAGACCTGGCAATCTACTTCCAAAACATCAGCCATTGAAAACGTTATGTAGCACAGTTCTACTCTGACATGAGTCATAGACACTGGTCACCATGAGTCAGTATTGATTTGACAGCAATTGGTTTTGAAGTTTTTTATACATATATATTTTACAATGATATCATGGAGGACTAGAAACCTTTGAGTTTTCATCATTTAGCTCCCTTCATCTGGCTCATGGATGGTTGACCAAACCCAAGGGGAAACTTTGCTAGAAATAGAGCCTGTAAATCAAAGCATCCAGACAAGAGGCCCATGAAGAATAGATTTCAGTGTTGGTTTTCAAGGAATCACAGGCTTCAAAGCTGGGACCTTAGCAAGTACTGAGTCTAGTTAGAACTAGAACCTGGGTGTCCTTGTTGCAACTCTTGGTGCTGCCAGTGACAAAATACTGAACTAAAGGCAAATTATTGTGTTAAATAATTGAAAAGCCCATAAAAAATCCTGGCTTCTGGCTAGGCTTTATTTAGTTGCCCAAACTCTATCACTAAGAGTCTAGCTTCTCCTGGGATATTCTTCTGCCTTTGGCATCAGCTTCTTCCTCATGCACCACACTGAGACCCCCATAGCCCTAACCTCACTCCCCTCATAGCAGCAAGATGGCCACCATGGGCCCATTCCACAATCATTACTCTGCACAGGGGCAGTAGAGTGGGTCTCTTCTGGTCTTTCTAACAGAAGTGAGGAAGCTTCCTTGTCAGAAGCTCCAGCAAAGGACCCCTTGCTTCTCACCAGTCTAGGTGGCTAGATGAATGTGACACATTGATTGGACAGAGCCAATCATGAGGGAGTCACAGATCCTGACTGGAGGTGGGGGTAAAGTCAACTCCCTCCATATTCACTCAAAGCAATTGCTGGGTTCATTGCAGGGAGAAGGAGGTATTGAGGCTGAAGAATATGCCTCTAATGGGTTCATCTGGCTTCAAAAAGTTCAGTGTTTTTTCTACAATTATTGATATAATATTTGGAAATACTCACTTATTTTCATTTTTGGTCATTTCACTTTCCCCTTCCCCTTACCACTTCAAGCTGAGGAAAGGGCAGAGAAATGGACTGGGGGTTTCATGGCCCCCTAGAGGTTTCCAATGAGTTTCCCTGATTCCCTGCAGGGGTCAGGAACAGCTTGCCTAGTCTGGACAATGAAAGGCACAGGCAGCCTTTCCAGAGTGCCTGGCCTAAGCACCACCTAATCAGCTGAGTGTGAGGAGACAGAATAGGCAGTGATGTCCTGTAGCACCCACTTCCCTACCCTCCCTTCCTTGGAGTTATAATGCAAGCCCAGGATGGAGAGAAGGGGCCCCAGCAAGGCAAAGGTTAAGTCTTATGACTGGCCAAAACTTGTACTTAGCAAACTGGTAAAGGATATAACCTTTGGTGTATGAACTCCAATCCTGGCTCCCTGTTTAAAAACTATGTGGCCCTGAACATCTCATCTAAAGGCAGTATCCCTATCTGTAAAATGGTGTTGACATAAATCCCCTTTCTGTAAGTAATAAGTTCCTGTGGAAAAAAAAGGCCTAGCAATCTCTTGCATAAAGATTACAACCAAGAAAACCCTCTGGCACATATGACTTTGCCATGAGTTGGAATCAACTCCACTGCAATGAATTTGGTTTTTTATTTTCTTCACAAGTAATAATGCACTGAGGAATGTGTTAAGGGTTGGGAATGGTAATCCGAGAAGCTGGACTATATGAAGAAAAACGTGGTATAAGGATTGGAGGAAGAATCATTAACAACCTGAGATATGCAGACGATACAACTTTGCTTGCTGAAAGTGAGGATGACTTAAGGCACCTACTGATGAAGGTTGAAGAATACAGTCTGCAGTATGGATTACATCTCAATATAAAGAAAACAAAAATCCTCACAACTGGACCAATGAGCAGCATCACAATCAATGGAGAGAAGATTGAGGTTGTCAAGGAATTCACGTTGCTTGGTTCTACAATCAATGCCAACGGAAGCAACAGTCAGGACATTAGACGACGTGTAGCATTGGGAAAGTCAACTGCGAAGGAACTGTATCAAGTGCTGAGGAGCAAGGATATCTCCTTGAGGACTAAGGTGCGCCTGACACAAGCCATGATATTTCCAATTGCCTCGTATGCATGTGAGAGCTGGACAATGAATAAGGAAGACCGAAAAAGAGTTGATGCTTTTGAGTTGTGGTGCTGGTGAAGAATGCTGAAAGTACCATGGACTGCTAAAAGAACTAACAGATCTGTCCTGGAGGAACTGCAGCCAGAATGCTCCTTGGAAGCAAAAATGGCCAGACTTCGTCTCACCTATTTTGGTCATGTTGTCAGAAGGATGTCATGCTTGGTAGGGTGGAGGGTCAACGGAAGAGGGGGAGGCCTTCAACGAGATGGATTGACACGGTGGCTGCAATGATGGGCTCAAGTACAGCAGGGATTGTGGGGCTGGTGCGGGATCGGGCAGTGTTTCGTTCTGCTGTGCATGAGGTCGCTATGAGTCAGAAACGACTCGATGGCACTTAACAACAACAACAATGCCCTTAGCCTGGCTAAAAGTATGCTCCAAATAAGTGTTGGTTCTTATGGGGACTTGGATGCAGAAATGAAGCTGACTCACAAGAAATGAAATATGCTATATTTCTTGTATATAGATTGAGCTTCACACTCATGGCATTGCACCATACTACCAAGGGAATTTAAAGGCCTTGGACATTCAAGGCCACCTATAAGTAACATACCCAGTGCACTGTTGAAAGCAATCCCCAGTGGCCTAACTTCAAGGAATGTCCTTTTTGTAAGTGATTATAGCCACCTGCAAGAAGGGATGCCTAACTTAATATTTACTTGTAGCTGACAAGAAAGTCTACAGGCAGGAAGGAAATAACCTTGGTGTCAAAGGCTGGGCTGGGATGATGAATAGAAGTGAATTACCACGACTCTTAATTAAGGGAGGTTTAAGATGGAATAGGAGCAAGGACCACTGTTGACTTATTTTAAATGAGAGTTTGACAAGCCAAAAGAGTCTAAGAAGTCTTAAAATGTGTTCCTGTAAAGCTTAAGGTAGCAAACGTGGCATTCTTGAAGGAACAGAGAATATTCAGAGAGCAGGTTGTCTATAACATGGGAAATAGAACCAATTTCTCATGCATTTCTGTGTTGCCAGAAAATAACACCTTTTCAAAGAACTAGAAACTCCAGCTAAAAGACACTTTGCCAACACATCAACTGGATAGCGTGAAAACTTTGCTTTGAGTCCAAGGGAAAATGCAGGAAGTGTTGTTCTTCCTGCTGTATCTGGGAGGAAATGGTGGATGGATGCTGCTGGAAAAGGAATAAATGGGGAGCTGAAAAAGTCTGCCCCACTTGGATGATGTAGGTAAGCCACAACTGCTTAAACAAACTGTTTACTATGCCAAAACAAAAACCAAACCAAACTCATTGCCAGTCAAGTTGATTCCAACTCACAGTGACCCCATGTGTGCAGAATAGAGCTGCTCCACAGAGTTTTCAAGGCTATGACCTTTTGGAAGTTTATCACTAGGCCTTTCTCCTGAGACATCTCTGGGTGGGCGCAAACCACCAATCTTTTGGTTAGTGAGCACTTAACCAATTGTGCCACCCAGGATTCCTTTACTAGGCCAAGTGCTTACAATCTTTGAAGGAGGAGTGTATGCAATAGGACTTCCCTCCCTCTGCTGAGAACAAGAGGCAGAGAGAAGATAGGAGTGCTATAACCTTCTGGTAGTAGCTCAAAGACTTCTGGCTGGATAAGGAGTATGCAGGACCACTAAGGTGGGAACTGGGGGTGGCCACTGCAGTTGACCAAGAGAGGACCCCTTAGACACACATAGCAATGGAAACTCTTCCCTGCCATAGGTCACAGTCCTCAAGTTATTTCCAATAGAACAACACAGAGAGGTTATTTCCTGATCGAGTCACTCCAACTGAAATGTGCACTGAGGAATGTGTTAAGGGTCAGATTTTAAGTCAATTTCCTTCATTTTGCCTATGTTGGGTGCCCATCTTAACCCAGAAAATATATAGCTGATTTTTACACACCTCAAATGTGAGTCTCAAATATCACAATATCAAATATCACAAATATTATGGCATCACCATGGCAGATACGGATACCAAAAACTTCCCATTGTTTTAGATTTTAAACTTCCACTGGATCTGCAATCAGAGTATTAAGAGGTGAAAATTAGGCTAAGACTTTATCATAAAACAAAAGATATTTATAAAAGTCTCTGCTGTTTTCTCTGGATTGACAGCTTAAAAGAAAAGAAAAAGTAATGTGAATTGGAGTAATTCAGGTGTGGCCCTTAAAGATGAAAGAATTTAAGCTAGTGAGCTATGATGGAGAACAATAGGGCATCTATGATTTAGTTTTCAAAAAATAAGAAAACATAGCTTATGCCCATTATTTTAAACAAAAATACTAGTGAATGAATGGGCACTGGAGCTTTTGGTCATGTTATTGTTGCTGTTGCTGCTGCTGTTGTTGTTAGGTGCCATTCAGTATGTTCTGATTCATAGTGACCTTATGTACAACAGAAAGCCTGGTCCTAAACTATCTTCATAATTGCTAGTATATGATCATGATCATTGATGTTAGTCGTAGAATTTGCAGAGCAGAAAAAAAAAAAAAATCTTCCTTGTTTGCCTTTGAAATAGTGAAGATGAACTCACCTACTACTCCTCAACTAGTATGTATACAAAATGTGTTGAATGAGTGAATGGAAACACAAAGCAAATCATCTCTGCCCAAAAATAGGCTCCAAATCCCAAAAAGAGAGAGATCTAATTAATCAAGCATGTGTTAAGGATAGTTCATCTTTAAAAATCAGTGTTCACAATAATGACCAGAATTACTGGTCAGATGGAGTCTGGTGGGACCCCCAAGACTACTGCCCTGGGATATACTTTGGACCTGGGATAGGACTCACTCCCAAGCATTGGCTCTCAGCCAAACAGTAGAAAGACTTACATGCAGAACACTCAACCTAGAGCAATGAACCCGCCTACTCTATGGAGATACACCCCTTGGAGCAATCGGCCATAGGGCATCAGAGGGGTAGCAGTCACATGGAGGAAAAGCTGGACAGACAGAAGTGCACCACTAAGAATGGCACAGGGAAGGGGGGACACTGGGAAGGAAGGGGAAGAGAGTGGGTTATGGTTGGGAACGGTAATCGGGGAGTGAAATCAAATGTACATGAAGTGTTGAATGTAAAATAAATTTTGCTCTGCAAATTTGCACCCAAAGCACAATTGAAAAATAAATAAAATAAAAATCAGTGTTCAAAAATATTTACTGAGCAATTACTTGTATACAAGTGACAGTGCCAGGTGTTGGAGAAAAGTGCATTTCCAACATTTTTTACTGTCTCACAGGAAAGAAATACGTTTTCTACCATTATATGCATATGTATATATGTAAACAAATATTTCATCAAAGAATATTTACCCATACTCCATGAGCTGCACTCTAGTATTTTTATGCTGTATTATTTTTATATGAGTAATGTTAATAACCTGCTAAATTGCTTTCAAAACCACTAATGGTTTACAAGGAGCTCTGGTAGCATAGTGGCTAAAACACTTGACTGCTAATCAGAAGGCTGGCGGTTCAAACCCACCAGCCACTCCTCGGAAGGAAGTTTGGGCAATCCTACTTCCGTAGTGATACTGCCTCGGAAACCCAAGGAGGGGTCGCTATGAGTCAGGGCCGACTGGACGGCACATAACAACAACAACAACAATGGTTTACAAGCCACAGTTTTAAAAAGCGATGATGAACAGGACAGAGACAAAGGGATCTAGTGGCTCTTCTGTTGGAAGGGGAAAGGTCAGCAAGACATACACAAGCACAGTGAGGCTTGCTGCTTTATGGTGCTCATCAATGGTCCTTTCAGTAAGGTAAGCAATAATTTCTGAAGCTGAATGAGAAAAGGAAGAGAAAACAAGGAACAGGACGCTGGAATGTGCATCCTGCTCCAAGTCTCATTTATACTCTCATCCCAGGGTAATTAATAACAGCATCACCTTCTCTCACAATGTGTGTTGGTGTGGACTGTTTGTTAACTCTGACTGTAGACTAGACACCATACTAGGTGCTTCACATGCTTTGCCTCCTAAAGTGCTCCTAGTAATCCTGAAAGGTAAGTCTTACGCACACTTACAGGGGAGAAAACTGAAGCTCAAGTTAAGTTAATTAACTTGCTTGAGGTCACCCATTGCTAAGCATGGCCAGATCTTTCAGCTTCCAAGTTCTCAGCTACATGATGACCTGGGAGGGAGTCAAGTGCAAAGGCTTCGTGGAGCAAGTAAGCTTGAGATGGGATCCCAAAGATGAGAGAGGCTTGGGGAGAAAGACTCACCAGGACAGGGAACAAGTGTGAGAACGGACAGGAGTAGGCCTCTGCAAAGCGTTTCTGTGGGCCAGTGAAAACTCCACTGGGGCCGAGACCTTCTGTCCAACGCCTAGCCCTCAGCAGATGTTCAACAATCCTTGTTGAATAGATGAATGAGTGAAAGGGCTGGAGTTCTCCAGGGGTTCGTGAAACGTTATGCTGTTGGAGAAGGAAGCATTTGGTTATCTCGACCCAGCACAGCTGTTTTTCACCGTGAGAAGGAGCGGGTGGGAACTCATCTGCTCCTGCTCAGACCCCTCCGCCCACGTCCTCAGCCCCACGTGGCTCCACCTTTGCTCTCCGCCCGCCTTTGAAGCCGAGGTGGCTGCGCCCTCCAGGTCTGGCAGGGGTGCTTAGCCTGCACTGTCTCCCACTTCAAAGAGCCTGGCACGCCGGGGTTTCCCAGGAGTATGAGGCCCAGGAGGCACACGGGTGCACTACAAGGGAAACTCCAGCCCCGGAGATGGAGCGCAGGCTCTGAGAGGCGGGGGCTTCCCCAGCTTTCTTGGCACCCAGTGGGCCCCCACGGCCCCCACGACCCCCACACCAAATACAGGGGCCCTTCGGGTGGGCTCCAGGGACAGAGTGCACACAGACAACCACTGGAGAACGCTATCATGGGAAACCCACTGCCATGAGTTGATTCCTATTCACAGCGACCATATGGAAAGGGTGAAAGAACTGCGACCAGTATTATCCTCTTCACTTCATTCCTTGAATAGTCTCCCTTGATCTGGCCTTTAGGCTGTCCCTTCCTTCCTCTCTGACTAGTTCCAGCTGTGTCTTCTATTACCAGTTGCCATGGGGTCAATTCCAACTCATGATAACCCCATGTGTATCAGAGTAGAACTGTGCCCCATAGTTTCCAATGGCTGTGATCTTTCAGAAGTCGATTGCCAAACCTTTCTTCTGAGGTACCTGTAGGTAAATTTGAACCTTCAATCATTAGGTTAGCAGCTGAGCATATTAACCCTTTGTGCCACCTAGGGACTACCCCTTAAACAAATAAACAAAATCCCACTGCCATAGAGTCAATTGCCACTCCTAGTGGCCCTCATAGAGTTTCCAAGGCTGTAAATCTTTATGGAAGCAGACTGCCTCATCTTTCTCCCATGGAGCAGCTGGTAGGTTCAAAACACCGACATTTTGGTTAGCAGCCAAATGCCTTAATCTCTGTGCCGCCAGAGCTTATATCCTTTTAATTAGCTTAATTTTGGAGGGACTGCATTGAGCTACAAGCTGTTTTACCATTTCGTCTCCAATGTCGCTCCCGATTCACACTTCTGGAAACCCCTCTAGGGCCCTCTCTAATTCAGGCTGTTTCTGCAATATGAATCCTTCAAACTTTCAGAAGCTAGCCACCTCCGTTCTACCCTCCTTCTTGCTACACACTTGCACTTGTCCCACACAAATGCCCCCTGACAAAGGCA
Source organism: Orycteropus afer afer (assembly GCF_000298275.1). NCBI lineage: Eukaryota > Metazoa > Chordata > Mammalia > Tubulidentata > Orycteropodidae > Orycteropus > Orycteropus afer. The sequence goes on along the minus strand of NW_006921983.1, from coordinate 1,218,243 downwards.
CCCATGTGTGTATACCCCTCATGTGCTCACTCCATGTCTTGCTCCAGGGACTTGCAATTTCTTTTCTACTACATTCTGTGAGTCAGCAGTTCACCTATCTGCATCACCATCACCTGTCTATTCAGCACCCACACTCAATACCCTGTGTAGGTCTCACTTGAGAGCCTACAGAAGGAAACTGAGTACTTAACTAGGAAGACACAGGACAAAAAGCCTCCTAAAACCATCAACAAGCTCTGTCAGCAAAGGTCATTGCATAAGCCAGGATGCCTAGCTGTAAGGTGATGATGCCCAGAGTAAGCGTTTGAGTGAGATGGGCTTGCAAGGGGAGACTTCCAATGCATTGCAAATTTTGTCTGCAATATATATTTGAAATCTTCTAAGTCTTACAGCCTGGAAAGAATCTTGTTACCTTGAATGAGCTGTTTTCCTTTCTCCTCCTCTGAAAATCCAATAAATCCAGAAGTCAGATAATGAGATAATACTTCCTACTGTTCCAGCTGATGTAGGGACATGGGAGTTGGAACCAGAGGGCCTAGTTTCAAGCATTGGCTTTTCTTCTTGCTTGATCCATGATTTGGAGCTCCTGTGTCTTCTATCTCTACCCGCATTCTTCCAGGGCACCAAGGTGACACTGATGAGAGCATGCTCTGTGTGTAAAGCAGTAAGGCCTTGCATACTCTTCCTGTTCTTGGTGGCCAGAGAGTGTTAACCCTGAAAATAGGCCCTGACTTGCTGATGCCCAAGGGGAACCTGGATCCATAAGAGGCCTTTAAATGCCAAAACCTAAGGAAAGGAGAAGTGCAGAAATAGCAGTCTCTTTTCTGTCACCTCTTTCTTTTTCTTATTAAAAAAAAAAAAAAAATCAGAATTTCCTGTTCAAAGTAATTCATAGACAATGGTGTTGAAGTGGACTCTTTCTCAGTAAGTCATGGGAGCCTAAAATATTTCTCATTATGAAGGACAACAAAGCCAACATTCATTTCTTTATGGAAAGAAGTGGGGAAGGGTGGGTGGATAATTCTGCTTGGTCCTTCAGCTGCAAGAGGGACTCATGGTGGAGGCTCTTAAAGGCCCACACCACACCCCAATACCAGTTGGTCAGAGTGTCTGAATGTTTGAGGGGACATAGAGGCAAGCTAAGGAGTTCTGATGGTGTAGTGGTTAAGGCATTTGGCTGCTAACCAAAAGTTCAGTGTTTCAAACCCACCAGCTGCTCCATAGAACAAAGATGGCTCAGTCTGCTTCTGTAAAGATTTACAGTCTTGGGAACCCGAAAGAGATCTCTATGAGTCAGATTTGACTCGATGGCAGTGAGTTTCATTTATTGAATCTGAAGGGCAAGGTGTCAGGAGAAATCTGGCATGAAAATGGTTTCAAAAGGAGAAAACAGAAATGTCTAGAGGTAACAGGCCCAAAAACTGAGGTAGGATATCTGTGACTCCCCCTGCCCAGCCCTCCAGGTCCCAGGTCTCTCCTACCACAACAACCCTCCCAAAACCCTCTACACTCCCATTCCCTATACCCCCATCCCATAGGATTTAGCATATGTACTAATAATCATTTTGAAGTCAATGGTGGGTCAGTGGTAGAATGATCATCTTCTATGCAGGAGATCCAGGTTTGAGTTCCAGCCAATAAACCTTATCTGAGCCACCATCTGTCTTTCAGTGGTAGATTGTGGGTTGCTAAGGAGTTCTAGTGGTGTAGTGCCTAAGGCAAATGACTGCTAACCAAAAGGCTGGCAGTTCAAACCCACCAGCCACTCCTTGGAAGGAAGGTTGGGCAATCTACTTCCATAGTGATATTGCCTCAGAAACCCAAGGAGGGGTCGCTATGAGTTGGATCCAACTCGATGGCACTGAGTTTGGTTTTTTTGTTTGATGAGATTGAACAGGTTTCAGTGGACCTTCCAGGCTTAGATAGACAAGGAAGAAAGACCTGGTGATCTACTTCCAAAAATTAGCCAGTCAGTGAAAACTCTCTGATTCACAATTGTTTGATCCTGAACCCATAATAAAGATGTTACAGGACTGGGCAACATTTTATTCCATTGTACATGGGTGTGGTCATTAAGGTTGTATGTCAACTTGGGTGAGCTGTGGTTCTGAGTGGCTTGGCAGCTGGATGTAGTTATTGCCCATGATGAGATTAGATGTGATGTAATCAATTCCATGGTGGAATCTGCTAGGAGCAGCTAATTAGTTGCCTTTGGGATCTGACCTGCTTCCAGTATATATGGAGAGGCTTTGAGAAAAATCTCCAGCTTTTTGGTACATTTGGATCAGATTCTTCATCTTCAGTTCCTGAACATGAATGAGTAGCCTGCCAAGTTGCCTGCTGATCCTGAGATTGTGCCCTTTTACCTGCCAACCTTGGGTTCATCAGCCTCATCAGCCCCTGCTGCTACTTGAGTGCAGAGATGCCCCCAGCTCCAGTGGGCCTGGAACAAGGGGCAGAGCTGAAGCCCAAGATCAAGGGGCCTTCACTCAGCCCCTGGAGTCAGTACTACTTCCAGTCTCCTAACTATAAAAGAATAAATTCGTGTTTGTTAAAGCTATCCACTTTTGGTATTTCTGTTATAGCAGTACTAGAAAACTAAGACAATGGTGTTACCATGAGTTGGGACTGACACCATGCCACCTAACAACAAATAGTAATAATCATGATACAAAGCTAGGAAGATAAACCCTCCCTAATGCCACCTAATTTCCATCTATCCTTCAAGGGGAAGGTCATATTCTTTTTCCTCTAAGAAGACTTCTCTGGCCTCTCCTATCCCACGGATCTTTCCTTCTGGGTATCAGTTACATTCACAAAGTTATAACTATGTTCTGAGAGGGCAGATACAATAGCCCACACAATAACTTACATATTCCAGATGCTCCATAATTTTTTGTTAATGAACTGAGACAAAAGAGCCCCAGTTGAATTTCTGTACCATTAGTAAAATTAATCCTAAGAACCACCACTCTAGAAAGTAGGAGTTGTGTGAAATGTTCTTCATGCAGTATCTCATCAAATCTTCACTATAAGCCTGTGATGTCATTATTATCCCCATTTTACAGATATAGTAACCAAAGCCAAGTTAGTAACCAGTGGAACTAGGATCCTGAGGTAAGATGAATTATTTAATATACCCTTTCTAGCCATAGTCTTTGTGACTTTCACCAGATGACCGGTTGGCTATGGAAATGTGAGGTGCTTGTGGCCCAGCAAAGGGATTGGATATAGCTTGCAAATAATGTAAATAAGATGCATGACACCATTGTGTAAGTGGGACCACAGAAATAAGGTGTATGGAATCCTGACATGGGGATTAGTTAGTTTTGCCATCCACTAGGCTTAAAATGAGCCATCCCAGAGGCAGAAAGGGGAATCTTACAACCATCAAGAAAGAAGAGCCAGGAGAGGAGCACATCTTTTGGACCCGAGATCCCTGCACTGAGCCTCCTTAACCTAAGAGACAGAGAGAGAGAGCTATACCACTTTGCTGAAATGGCAAGAAGCAGTGACAGAGAAACCATGGCAAAAGAACCAAGAGTCTGGCACAAGACAGAATGGTGGGCTGCAGTGTCCACAGAGAGAGAAAGCTGACTGCCTTTGGGGAGGAGGCTAGCTAGCGGAGTAGGTACCTCCAGGTACCCATTGGCAAAATGAAAAGACCCATTTAACACTTGCCTGAGCAGAGCAGAGCAGAGGTCAAGGGGCTGTAGGGCCAAGAGAACAAGGCCGGAGAGAAGTATGACTGTGGGAATGGCTGAGAAAATGCTGTCCTTATCAAAGAACTGTATCCTGAGTTATTCCTGTCCTGAATTGTAACCTGTTACTTCCCTAATAAACCACATAATCGTGAGTATTATCTGAGAGTTCTGTGTGGCCATTGCAACAAATTATCAAACCCAGCAGAGAAGTACAGAATGTGATGGGAGGGATGGTTGGTGTCAGAATTGGTAAAAAGGTTGGAGGATGGTGGCATATCTGACCTCCGCCTCACAGGAATCAACCTTAGGCTGTCGACCTTGATCCTTCTCCCCACTAGTGAAGGTAAAGGAGGTCAGACGCTGACCCAATACCATTTTTGCAGATCCAAACTGAGGTTTGTGTCTGGCTCCTAAGGCCTCCATAAGCCCTCCATAAGCCCTCATAACATGGGCTGGTAAATTTCTCAGATGTCTTGCAAACACCTAGTTACCAGCAATCTCAATCATTGTTGAGCCATCATGTATGAATATTTTAAGTATCATTGTACATATTGTCCTAAATACCCAAGTATATAGGAATTGTACAGTGCATTGTGGTACCCCAATATAATGGAATATTATGTAGCCATATTAAATTATATTTAGTTTTCAAGTTGCTAGGGATTTTTAAAAGTAAAAAATCCCAAGCATGGATAGAAATAGACACTCTCACGTCAAAATAAATACAAATTCTTTTTTGACAATTTGAAATCGTTGGACAATATGTACATAAATGCTTAAAATATTCATGTACAATGGCTCAAAATTCTACTTCTAGGAATTTATCCATAGATCCTAAAAAAATAATAATAGTTATTGTGACCAAGGTGCAAATTAGTTAATAAGAGTGAAACACTGGGGGAAAAAATCCAAGTATTCTACAATAGGAAATTAGATAAGTAATTTATCACAGTTTACCTATATAATTTCCTATTACCACACAAGCAGTCAGTGAAATACTAAGAGGCATTAAAATAATCTATTTGTTTTGGAATGAGTTAGAATCTACTCCATGCCACCCAACAACAATAACAGTAATTTTGTTGTTGTTGTTTTTGTTATTGTTCTTGTTAGTTGTTATTGAATCAATTACAATTCAAAGTAACCTCATTTGTGCACTAGGTTTTCAATACCATGACCTTTCAGAAAAAGATCACAAGTTTTGTCTTCTGAGGTGCCTCTGAGTGGATTTGAACCACTAACCTTTCACTTAGTAGAAAAAGCTTAACTACACTACTCAGAAATTCTTATAAAATGTGTTATATCATGTGATAAAAGTTAGATACAAAACAGTATTATAATATAATCTAGTTTAAAATGAAATAGCTACAATGTGCATAAACATAAAGGAGAGTAACAAAATGTTGAAAATAAGTTTCTTGGTCATGGGATTTTTGTTGTGGATCACTGAATGGATTTCTATTCAGAGTGAAGTTATGTAACGTAGAACTGCCCTAATATGGTTTTCTAGACTGTAATCTTTATGGGAGCTGATAGATAGGTCTTTCTCCCACAAAGCCCTTGGCTGGGTTTAGAGTCCATGATTATGGGATTATATTTTAATTTTGCAAAAATGAAACTTTATATAACTTTTCGAACAAAATGCTTGTGAAACAGTATTAATGGCATAGGGAAAATGCTTTTGCCAAAAATAAAAGCAAAATACAAATACTATCTACTACTCATCTGTCAGTTTGTCAGATCGTGGTGGTGTGCATACTGCTATGATGCTGGAAACTATGTCAGGGGTATTTCAAATACCAGCAGGGTCACAAGTTTCAGTGGTGCTTCCAGACTATGACAGACTGGGGAAAAGGGCCTGATGATCTACTTCTGTCTGAAAAAACTTGGCCAGTGAAAACTTTACAATTAGCAGTGGAGCATGGTCTGATATAGTCATGGAAGACTAGGTCCTCAGGTAGGAAAACACCCAAAATATAAATAAAGAAGAGCTGCCTACTCAAACTAGAGTTGACTTTAATGACATGAATGGAGTAAAGCTTTCAAGGCCTTTATTTGTTGATGTGGCACATAGCTGCAAACATCCATTGATAATCAGAATATGGAATTTTTGAAGTATGAATCAAGGAAAATTAAGATTTGTCAAAAATTAAATGAAATGTTTGAAGATTGGAATCCCAGGCATTAGAGAGTTGAAATGGACTGGTATTGCCAATTTTAATCAGACAGTTGTATGGTCTACTATGCCGGAATGACAAATTGAAGAGGAATGGTGTCATCTTTATCATCAGAAAGAACATTTTAAGATCTATCCTGAAATACAATACTGTCAGTAATAGGATGATAACCATATACTGACAATGAACATTTGTTAATACTATTTAAATTTATGCACCAGCCATTAATGACATAGATGAGGGAATTGAAGGCTTTTACCAATTTCTGCAGTCTAAAGTTGATCAAACATGCAATCAAAATACACTGAGTACACTGCCATTGAGTTGATTCTGATTCATAGAGACCTCGACATAGTGACCTCATAGTGGTAAATCTTTATGGAAGTAAAATGCCTCATCTTCTTTCTATGGAGCAGCTGGTGGGTTTGAACCACCATACTTCTGGTTAGCAGTCAAAAGTTTTAGGCACTGCACCACCAGAGCTCCTTAAAGAATAATCAGTAGCTGGAAATATTACCTTGATGATAGATACTATGCCAGAGACCACATGATAGAACTTGGCAAGACCAACAAATTATTCATTGCAAATACCTTTTTGCAACAACATAAATGACAACTACACATGTGCAAATTATGAATAACATTGAGAAGAATGGGAATTCCAAACTACTTATTGTGCTCATGAAGAACCTGTACATAGATGAGGAGGCTGTCATTCAAACAGAATAAGGGGATACTGCATGGTTTAAAATCAGGAAGGGAGTGTGTCAGGGTTGTATCTTTTCACCATACTCAATCTGTATTCTGAGCATATAATCCAAGAAGCTAGACTATATGAAGAAGAATACAGCATCAAGATTGGAGAAAGAGTCATGAACAACCTGCAATATGCAGATGACACAACCTTGCTTACTCAAAGTGAGGATGACTTGAAGCATTTACTGATGAAGATTAAAGACTACAATCTGCAAGTATGGATTACACCTCAACATAAAGAAAACGAAAATCCTCACAACTAGACCAATAAGCAACATCATGATAAATGGAGAGAAGAATGAAGTTGTTAAAGATTTCATATTACTTGGTTCCACAATCAACACCAATGGAAGTAGCAGTCAAGAAATCAGACAACTTGTTTTACCGGGAAAATCTGCTGCAAAAGACCTCTTTAAAGGGCTGAAGAGCAAAGATGTCTCTTTGAAGAAGCAAGTATGCCTTACCCAACCTATGGTTCATTCACTTCATATGCATGTGAGAGCTGGACAATGACTATGGAAGACCAAAGAAGAGTTGATGCTTTTGAGTTGTGGAGTTGGTACAGAATAGTGAAAGTACCATGGATTTCCATAAGAATTAATAAATCTGTCCTAGAAGAAGTGCAGCCAGAATGCTCCTTGAAAGTGAGGATGGCCAGACTTTGGTTATGTTGTCAGAAGGGACCATTTCCTGGAGAAGGATAACATGCTTGGTAAAGTAGAGAGTGAGCAAAACAGGGAAAGGCCCTCAATAAGATGGATTGACACAGTGGCTACTATGATGGGCTCAGGTATAACAAGGATTGTGAGGCTGGTGAAGGACCAGGAAGTATTTCATTCTGTTGTGCATAGGGTCACTATGAGTCAGAGCTGAATCAAAACACCTAACAACAGCACACAATGAAATATACAAGAATCAAACAACTACATATGTGGAAAGAAATGATGGAGAAGCTCAATATCATCAGTCAGAACAAGGCCAGAAGCAAACTGTGGAATAAGCCATTGTGATAGTTGGAGCTGTGTATCAACTGGCTAGACCACAATTCTATGTGGTTTAAGTAATTGTGATGTGGGTTATTCACAGATGTATATGTTTTGAGCAGGCGATCAGTTGAAAGGGAGTTTCCCTAGGGGTGTGGCCTGTTTCCAATATATTTATGGACATCCTGGGAAAAAAAGACACTGTTCTGTGGATTGGGATACTGTTGTGCTGCCTACAACTGTCCATGAGCCAACAATCTACCATTCGGCCTGGAGATCTTGCATTCATAACAGCCAGTATACTGCCTGCCAACCTTGAGCTCGTCAGCCCCTGCAGCTGCGTGAGTCGGTAAAAGTCTCCAGCTTGCCATTTGATCCAAGAACTTGGGACTTGCCAGCTTCTATAAGTGTGTGAGCTATTTTCCTAATATAAATTTCTCTTTCTCTCTATGTATATATAAGCTTTACTGGCTTTGCTTCTCTAGAGAACCCAGCCTAACACAGATATTAATTGTTCATATGGAAATTCAAGTATAAGATGAAGAAAATTAAACAGGTCCATAAGAGCCAAAGTGTGACTTTGCGTATATGCCACCTGAATTTAGAGACCATCTCAAAAACAGATTTAACACACTGAACACCAATGACTGAAGACTAGATGACTTGTGGGATGACATCAAGGACATCACACATGAAGAAAGAAAAAGGTCATTAAGAAAACAGAAAAGAAAAAAGAAAAAAAGACTAAATTGATATTAAAAGAGACCCTGAAACTTTCTTCTGAACATAGAGAAGCTAATGTGAAAGGAAGAAATGAAGAAGTGAAAGAGCTGAACAGAAAATTCCAAAGTAAAGAGTTATAATGAAATGTGGAAAGACCTGGAGTTAGAAAACCAAAACAGAAGAGCATCCTCAGTATTTCTCAAGCTGAAGGAACTAAAGAAAAAAATCAAGCAGAAGTTGCAGTACTGAAGGATTCTATTGGCAAAAACTGAATGACAAAGAAGCATCAAAAGAAAATAGAAGTAATGCACACTTTACAAAAAAGGATTGGTGAATGTTAAACCATTTCAGGAAGTAGCATATGATCAAGAATCAATAATAGTGAAGGCAGAAGTCCAAGCTGCACTGATGTTGTTGTTGTTATGTGTCATCAAGTCAGACCTAACTCATAGCAACCCCTCCTTGGGTTTCCGAGGAAGTATCACTACAGAAGTAGATTGCCCAACCTTCCTTCCAAGGAGTGGCTGGTGGGTTTGAACCACCAGCCTTCTGGTTAGCAGTAAGTGCTTTATGCACTACACTACCAGAGCTCCTTGCTGCACTGGAGGCATTGGCAAAATACAAGTTTCCAGGAATTGACAGAATACCAAATTGAGATGTTTCACCAAACAGATGCAATGCTTTAAGTGCTCATTCACCTATGCCAAGAGTTTTGGTAGATAGTTACCTGGATAACCAACTAGAAGAGATTCATACGTGTATGTATTCCAAAGAAAGGTCCAAAAGAATGCAAAAATGATCAAACATCCTTAATTCCACATGTGAGTAAAATTGTGCTGAAAATAATTCAAAAACCATTATAGCAGTACATCAATGGGGAACTGCCAGAGATTCAAGCTGGATTCAGAAGAGGATATGGAATGAGGGATATCATTGCTAATGTCAGATGGATCTTAACTGAAAGCAGAGAATACCAGAAAGTTGTTTACCTGTGTTTTATTGACTACACAAAGGTGTTCAACAGTGTGGATCATAACAAACTATAGATAACATCTTGAAGAATGGGAATTCCAGAACACACAGTGGTGCTCATGAGGAACCTGTCCATAGACCAGGAGGCAGTTGTTCAGACAGAATAAAAGGATACTGCACGGTTTAAAATCAGAAAAAGTGTGTATCCTTTTAAAATGAGGGAAAGGGTTGTATCCTTTCACCATACTATTTAATTTGTATTCTGAGCAAATAGTCTGAGAAACTGGCCTATAAGAAGAAGAATACAGCATCAGAATTGGAGGAAAACTCATTAACAACTTTCAATATGCAAATGAAAAACAACTTTGCTTGCCAAAAGTGAGGACTTGAAACACTTACTGATGAAGATCAGAGACTACAACCTTCAGTGTCGATTACACCACAACACAAAGAAAACAAAAATCCTCACAAGTAGACCAATAAGCAACATCATAATAAATGGAGAAAAGATTGAAGTTGTCAAAGATTTCACTTTACTTGGATCCACAATCAACACCCACAAAAGCAGCAGTCAAGAAATCAAAGGACATATCGCACTGGGCAAATCTGCTGCAAAAGATCTCTTTAAAGTATTAAAAATCAAAGATGTCACCTTGAGGACTAAGGTGTGCCTCACCCAATTATGGTATTTTCAATTATCTCATATTTCATGTGAAAGCTAGATAATGAATAAGGAAGACCACAGAACAATTGATGCCTTTAAATTATGGTTTTGGTGAAGAATATTGAAAATACCATGGAGTTCCAGAAGAAAAAACATATCTTTCTTGGAAGAAGTACAGCCATAATGCTCCTTAGAAGCTAAGATGGCAAGACTTTTTCTCACGTACATTGAACATATTATCAGGAAGAACCAGTCCCTAGAGAAGGACATCATGCTTGGTGAATTAGAAGATCAGTAAGAAAGAGGAAGATGCTTAACAAAATGGACTGACTCAGTGGCTGCAACAATGGGCTCAAACACAGCAATGCAGCAATGATTGTGAGTATGGCAAAGGACAGAACAATGTTTTATTGTATTGTACATAGAGTAGTTAGGAATCAGAACTGACTCAATGGCACCTAACAACAACGACAATAAATACTATGAAGAATATAATCTGAGCTATGAATAATAATATTCATTGGGCAACCTACTCCTGTAGAGACACCAGCTCGAAACCCCAAGGAGGGGTCTCTATGAGTCGAATTGACTCAATGGCAGTAAGCTTTTTTATTATATATAGATATAGATATACTTGTGTATATATATAGAGAGAGAGATATAGATATAGATATATATAGGAGCTCTGGTAGCACAGTGGTTAAGGCACTTGACTGCTAACCAGAAGGCTGGTGGTTCAAACCCACCAGCCACTCCTCGGAAGGAAGGTTGGGCATTCCTACTTCCATAGTGATACTGCCTCGGAAACCCAAGGAGGGGTCGCTATGAGTCGGGGCCGACTCGATGGCAAATAACAACAACAACAACATAGATATATATGAAGAAAATGTTACTAGAATATCATCCAAACTCACTGCCGTCGAGTCAAATCTGACTCATAATGACCCCTCCTTGGGTTTCCAAGGGGACATCACTACGGAAGTAGATTGCCCAGTCTTCCTTCCAAGGCGTGGCTGGTGGGTTTGAACTGCCAGCCTTCTGGTTAGCAGTCAAACACCTTAGGCACTACACCATCAGAGTGCACACTAGAAGATCATACTTAAGAAAATTAAAGAGTTTTCTCTGGGGTCTGGGATTAGCAGTGTTTGCTATTTCATTTTATTGTCTTCCATATTTTGTGAAATTTCTGCAATGGATATATGTTGCTTTTAAAATCAAGGAGCACTTTTGTTTTTGTTTTATTTTGTTTTGATTTTTAATTCTCTCTCTTCTATTTCTGTATTGGCTTTTCTGTCTTGTAAATACTTAATGGACTACTCCACTAACATCTCTGGGCTTCTTTTGAGAGATGGATTTGAAGACTACATCTCAGCCCTTGCTTAATCATTTGGAAGCCCAATGTGGCTGGACCTGATCTAGCCACAAGGAATGATAAACAGACACAGCTTGTGTCCTGGTCCCTCTGCCTCTCTCACCTAGTCCCCCAGGGCCCTGGTGCTAACCTCCAGCTTCCAAGGATCCACAATATGGTGCTTCCCTGTGGCTGGACCACACCCCATTCTCTGACTTCCCAACCCCCACATTTCAATCTTGTTTCATCACCTTAGAGATCTGCTCTTCACATCTTACACTTGACAGGAAGTAGAGTTATGCTAGTCAAAAAAAAAAAAAAAACTTACAAATGCATCTTCCTTTCTGGTTAATATTATCACTTAACCATAAAAAATGCAGACCCCTTTAGAAGCCCTGTGGCTTTGAGTACTAATTTTGTATTATTTAACAATGTGGCAGGCCTCTGGAGGAGAGACTTTTTCTTACCAGACACATTATGGGGTCTCTGCATCCCTCACATAGGCTTCCAACTCCTCTCCCTACCTGGTTCTCTGCTAGGTGCTAAGAGACAATAATGTCCACATCCTTGCATTCCTGACACCAGGCCAGCATTGTAAATACCACCACACAGATAGTTCTTCAGCTAAACCACACAGCTAAATCAAACAGAAATAGTCGTTCATCCATGCACGCATGCATTTACATAATACATTTTTAACACATACTTACTACGTACAAAACACTTTTCTGAGACTTGAGACATGATCAAAACAGTCAAAGACTCTACTTAAAATCTAGTTAGAGGAGAAAGGCAATAAATATGTCCCTTATCAGGAAAAAAAAAAAAAAGATAAATGATATTGTTTTGAATAGGTATTAGTGCTAGGAAACAATAAAATGGAGCAATAGGATAGAAAGTGATGGTGGATAGGGAGGTGCAACTTTAGCTAGGGTGGACAGTGAAGGAGGTAACCTTTAGCTAAGGAGGTATCTTGGTTCTCTAGGGCTGCTATAACAGAAATACCACAAGTGGAGGAATTTATTCTCTTACAGTTTAGGAGACTAGAAGTCTAAATTCAGAATACTGACTATAGGGGCTGGGTGAAGGCCCCTCAGCCATAGGCTTCAGCTCTACCTCTTGTTGCAGGCCCACTGCAGCTGGAGGTGTCTCCTAACTCAGGCAGCTGCTAGATGCTGAGGCTGATGAACCCAAGGTCAGCAAGTAACATGGCACAATCCCAAGATTGGTAGGCAACACAGCAGTCCACTGGTTCAATTCCTAGGAAATGGAGTAGAAGACTGCCAAATGCAGGATCCAGATGTGTCAAAAAGCTAGAGACCTTTCTCAAAGCTTCTTCTTATATGCTGAAAGAAGGCCACACCCCAAAGCAAACTCCCCTTCAACTGATTAGGTGTTCAAAGCAAATTACACAATGGAAGTGATTACAAGCTCATGTTGGGGAATAACTACATCCAGCTGCCAAATCACTCAAAACCATGGCACAGCCAAGTTGACACACAACCTTAACTACCACAGCAGGTAACACTTAGAATGAGACCTGAATGATGAGAACTCAACCTTGCAAACATTTGGGTCAAGAACATCACCAGTGGAGGGAAGACAAAGGAGAATAGTCTTAAGATGAACTGAAACACAAAGTAATAGCACACTCCTCCCATAGGGGTACCTTAAGGATAACATGCATTGGGAGACATGGCTAAAGACCCACTAAACCTATGCTCCTTCTTCTAGGTGTGTCATTACTGTGAAGCAGCTGTTCAGCCAGGGTCCATATTTTCCAGGAACTCCTGTACCGCATGGGGACATGTGACTTACTCTCAGGAATGAAATGTGAATAGAAGTGGTATATGTCTCTCCCAGGCAATGTATTTTTAAATGGTTTAAAAAGCCTCCTCCATGCTCTCTCTTCCCTGTCTCCAAACTGGAATACAGAGGATTCTGAGGCCCTCAGGAATCATGGAGCCACAGGAAGGAAGAAGATGAGATGGGAGGTCACTGAATTGCCACATGAAGCTCAGATTCCCACTGACCAGGAGTCCCTCCATTGCAGATTCATACAAGCAATAAATAAATTTTCATTGTGTCAAGCCACTGAAATGTGGAAATTCTATGTGTGTTTGTTGTCTACAATAGCTAATTACCATACCAGTTGCCATTGAGTGGATTCTGACTCATAGTGACCCTATGTGTACAGAGTAGAACTGTGCTCCATGGGGTTTTCATGTCTGTGACTTTTGGAATCAGATTACCAGGCTTTTCTTCCAAAGCACCATTGAACCATCAACTTTTCAATTAGTAGCCCAGTGCTTAACCATTTATACCACCCATATACTCTTCAATAGCTAGTTACTGCTATCCTAACCAATAGACCAGGTGAGCCAATTTTTATATTATTAGTGTATGGAATGTTTCCAAGAGTTGGAAAAATAGACATACTGTCTAAATCTCAACTGGTCAGATTGAAGACCCCAACTCTTAGGCAATACCATGAACAAAAGTGAAATGCGGTCCAGTCTCAGCTGGTTAAAGTGTGGCTGAAACTAATAACAAGTAAAATCTATTAGTCTGGAAATGAGAACTAAGAGAAATAAATCAAGTGCTAATGATGGGCTGTTCCAGGGAGCGAGAGGAGCAAAGCCTGCTCTGGCTCACATGAGCCCTGCCTGACCGCCCGCCTTCTCGGTGGAGCTATTCAATCATACCTTCAATTCTTAATCTCTCCTTCCTTCACAATGCTATTATCTTAATTATGAATAGGTGACTTGGCGTTTCCTTGAAATATAAATGAACATGTCACATCTAATTATTAAATGCAAGAACAGTTGAATCATTTTCTCAAAACTGTTAATACTCAGAGGGAGAAAATGCTGCTGTTCCTTATTAATCCTGACTTCATTGGCTAAATTGAAACCAAGTACGTAGGCAATGAGAAAGTGTTCTTAATGGCAAATAGTCCATGAAATTCACTGAAACCATTTCTAAGCATCCCAGATGAGGACTAAATGAGAATGAAATGACCCTTAGTTTTAAATCTGGACCTTTTAATTTAAAACTAATCCTATTGATAAGAAGAAGAATAAAAGGAATATTAAAAATAATAGATACCATTTATTAAGTACTTACTATGTGCAAAGTATTGTGTTAAGCCTTTTAAAGAGATTAATCCTCAGCAACACCAAGAGATGGCTATAATTATCCACATTTTATGGTTGAGAAACCTGAGACTTTGAGAGGTTGAATAACTTGCCCAAAGTGCACAGCAGAAGCATGATTTGAATGAAGTGCTGTCTGATTTCAAATTCTGACTTATTAATTACTACACTCAGATAACTTGAATCATGTTCCAGAAAACACTTGTTCTATGACACATTAATAGATACTCCCTGAAACACAAAGAAACACTGGATTAAACAAGTTTTAAACAGCTTTGTCTATGCAGGACTTTTCTGAGCCTTTAATAGCAAATAATGCATTTTGAATCTACAAGGTGGGGATTTGTGGCTTTTTTCCCAAAGTGTTGGAGTAATTACTTAGTAAATTCTCATGATAACACTGCCTAAATACTGCCCACACTATATTGCCTCACCACAAGAGGATGCCCTACACAAAGAAGGGAAAAATTCTACAGCCTTTGTCATATCTTCTCGTAACTAAACTCAAGCCCCTAAAACCCAGAAAGAGCCAGAGAGAAACGTGTTTCTCATATCACTAAGCTAAACCACTGTTACCTGGGAGGCAGAATAGATGAGGAGCCAGGGACACAGATTTAGCAACCACATTGCACGACTTGAGTCCCAGTGCCAACACTAAGAAGTTGTGTGGCCTCTGGCAAAGCAAGTAACCCTTCTGCCTCAGTTTCTGTATCTGTAAAATGAGTCATAATAGCATCTTATAGGGTAGTTGTAAGAATTGATTGAGTTGATTTATATACAGTGCTTAAAACAAACTGAAAACCAAACTACTATCTTCGAGTCAGTTCTAACTCATAGCAACCCCTCCTTGGGTTTCCAAGGCAGTATCTTTACAGAAGTAGATTGTCTAGTCTTCATTCCGAGGAGTGGCTGGTGAGTTTGAATCACCAACCTTCTGGTTAGCAGTCCAATGTCTTAGGCACTACACCACCAGAGCTCTTATATACAGTGCTTAGATCACAGTTATTGGCATTTAAGCATTTGGTTATGAGCTTCAGGTCACTTTTTAAATTATTCCAACTTTCCTGTGGAACATTATCCTTGTGTGTGTTTATTCTTGATATTTTTCTCCTTTCAGCCCAATAACACATACTTCAGAAGAAATGCCTTGAACTTGATATCAGAGATAAGATTCTAGTTCCTGCTATGCCACCTACTAGCCTATAAACAGTGGCACCCCTGTGTCCCTCAGATTTGTTACTCTAAAGTGCAGGGGATTGCATTTTACTTGAATACACAGTCAACACTCATAGAAGTGGGAGTCAAGAAATCAGATGACTTATTGCACTGGGCAAATCTCCTGTAAAAGACTTCTTTAAAGTGTTAAAGAGCAAAGATGTCACTTTGAAGACTAAGATGCAACTGACCTAAGCCACGGTATTTTCAATAGCTTCATATGCATATGAAAGTTGGACAATGAATAAGGAAGATCGAAGAAGAATTGATGTACTTCAATTGTAGTGTTGTAGAAGAATACTGAAAATACCTTGGACAGGCAGTAGAATGAACAAATCTCTCCTAGAAGTACAGCCAGAATGTTCCTTGGAAGGGAGAATGGCAGACTTTGGTCATGTTGTCAGTGGGAACCATTCCTGGAGAAGCAGATCATGCTTGGTAAAGTAGAAGTTCAGCTAAAAAAGGGAAGACCCTCAGTGAAATGGATTGACACAATGGTTACAACAATAGGCTGAAGCATAGCAAAGATTGTGAAGATCGTGCAGGATCAGGCAGTGTTTTCTTTTGTTGTACATAGTCCGAGCTGACTTGACAATGCCTAACAACAACAATAACAAAATGCAAGGAGTGAAAATAGAATAGCTTTAGCATTTCTCCTACCACTGATACTCTGTTTCTTCTGAAAGTGTCTTCAGTTCTCCAAACTCAAGTATTTGGGATGAGAGTATTAGAGACCTCATTTAACTCAGACTCTCTTCAATGTATTGACAAATGATTTACTTCAAGCACAAAGCCATAGATGTTCTCAGGACCAATGTATGCCTGTTGCTGTTGTTAGGTACCGAACTCATGGTGACCCCACGCACAGTGGGACAAAATGCTGCCCCATCCTGCACCAGCCCCGTGATCAGTTGTGGTTTGGACCATTGTGATCCATAGGATTTCCACTGGCTGATTTTCAAACGTAAATCCTCAGGTCTTTCTTCCTAGTCCATCTTAGTCTAGAAGCTCCACTGAAACCTGCTCAGCATCACGGCAACACAAGCTTCCACTGACAGATGAGTGAGGGTTGTGCATGAGGTGCATTGGCTGGGAATTGAACCAAGTCTCCCACATGTAAGATGAGAATTTTACCCCTGAACAAGCACTGTCCATAAGTAAGAATAAATGTTTGACACTTTTTACTTATTGTCCCAAAACCTTCTTTACTCTCAAAAACTCTTATCTAGGTAGAACAGCAATTTAAGAAAGATAATGTCTTCAAATGGTCTTCCCTTTGATTGTGGAGTTTGAAATCTAGTCTTCCTCTGCTCCAGGGCAGAAAAAATAAAGGGCAGAGATATTTTAGTCCAAATTAGCAGTATAACACTATGAAACTAACACAATAGTTGTGATGTCTTTTCCATATTTACCTAAAGATATTTAGTAATTAGGTCTGTCTCACTCAATGATCTGGGTTTTCTTTGAATGAGTTGATAAACTGGCTCAAGAGTTAGTTGTGGGACAGTACCAAAAATAAGTATGTAAATCATGAGATACATGTAATTCCTACAAGTGATTTTTAACTGTGCCCATACTCCCACTGTCAGACAAAAAATAAATGTTCACAAATGTGCAGTTCCCAGAAACAAATGCTTTGGGCAAAACATTGTCATCCAGCTTAACTCAACAGAAACTTGACTGTGCAGAGGCCCTGCATAAAGCTATTCTTATGCAGATGAATTCCTCAGAGAATATTTATAATGAAGCTAACAGCTGTATTGGGGGCCACTTAGAACCTTTGCCTCTTTCTGTTCCTTCACTGCATGCAAAGATTCCAGTGAATAAAAACCAAGATAGAATAGATCAAATTCATGGCCTTTTTCCTATTTGGTTCATCACAGCTCTTGTGATTCAAAGCTCACATTCCTCTGCTATAAAGCATGATAAAACTCGTCTTCACTGGGCCAAGTCTTAGAGAGAAGGTAAAGATTGTTCCATCTGAAGGCAACAGTACAGACTTGGTGACCACTAAAATCTGGCCAATCTCAAAATGTACCCCCATCCCCACTTCTCATCTTCCCTGACTGTAACTATGCCAAGAACCTCAGATGTCAGATACCTTTCAAATACCTTTCAGAGGAGAGAGAGTTCATCTTTGATCCCATTTTAATATCCCTGTAAACTCGTGGAAAAGAAACACAAACCCACTGCCACTGATTTGATTCCTACTCATAGCAACCCCCATTGGGTTTCCAAGGCAGTAAATCTTTATGGAAGTAGAGTGTCCTGTCTTCCTTCTGCTGAGTAGCTGTGGGTTTGAATTGCCAGCCTTCCAGTTAGCAGTCAAATGCTTTAGGCACTGATCCACCAGGGCTCTTTAAACTCATGGAAGAGACTGGTTATTTTTACAGAAAACACTCCAGATTCCCAGAATCAACACCTATGGCATGAATGAAATCTCTCAGGACTCTGCCCCATGGCTCTCCTGTTCCAAGAATGTGTCCACAGCTATATCAGCAAGGAGGCACAGCCTCCTTATTATAGCAGGTACCAAAGAGAGATGTTTTCCTCCAACTCAGTCAGACTAGAAGGAGCATTTTCATATGGACAGCTTTGAAATAATGAGAGAGTTGCCTGATAGAGGCACAGCCTACATGCTGAGTCAGTTATTTCCCAGTATTTCACATGGCTTGGCTCCTCCCCCCGCCCCCTCACCAAGAGCAGAGAATAGTCGCCCACCCCCCAACTGCTCTCCACTTAGAGGCTAACTGGAGTGAGCATCACTGGAAAAATCTGCCTATCAGATGTAGAGGATACCAACAACATAAGACTTGCCTTGTAGGCCTACAGCAGAAAGAGAGCCTGGTGATCAATGGCAAACCAAATGTGCCTTTCAGAAGCTATAAGTCTACAGTTACTAGAGTTAATTGGTGGGAGAGGCAATGCAATGGGGCAAAAAGAGTGAGGTCAGGGATCACAGCGAGTACAAGTCATCAGCACTCTGTGTTGAGAAACCTTCTGGGCCTCACTTCCCACTAAAGCAAGGCAAGGTGAAGGAATTCCATCAGAAAGCAAACCGCTGAGGACAGGCCAAAAATAATTGTACCTGAAAGATACCCTGGGCTTCTGCTCTCTGGTATAAATGTTCCATTTGGCTGCCTTGGCTCATCCATTATTAATGATAATGACAATAATAACTTCTATGGGGCTTTTCATCATCAAACCACTTTACAAATACAGGCTGTTTAATTTGAACTTCAGATGATTCTCTTTTCCTTCCATTCAAGTTAATTTCTCCTCAACACAGGTTCTGAACACATGTGCATGACCCAAGTCTTGTTCTTACTGAGCAAGAGACCAAATCAAACTTAAGCTATTTTCCTTTAGGAGAAAAGAAAAAAGGCTTTTATAATGTAGAATATTTTTATTTCTATAAACCAAAGTAATTACCTGAAGGTAGATTAAGAAAAGCTTTTATTTTATTTTATTTTTTTTCTTTTTTTCAGTAAGGAGCATGGACTGTTTGTTGTTGTTTACATAATTAAAAAGATAGAGAAACACTCTCCCTGCCCCCAAATAAAAAGTCACCATTGTCAAAATAGCCACCTGTAAATGCAAACTGTTTGCATGGTACAGCATTTAAAACCATAAGTTTATAAAGCAACATTATATTTGTGAATGTATTTTTATCAATCTAGATATAAATAGAATTTATATAAATTGGATTTACATAAACAGAATTCCAATTCCACTATCCTTCCTTTACTAATCACCACCTGTCTCTTAGATTGTTGTACTTTGGTGGTTTGTGTGTTGCTGTGATGCTGGAAATTAGGCCACCAGTATTTCAAATACCAGCAGGGTCACCCATGGTGGACAGGAAGCAGAGCTTCCAGTCTAAAGCAGAGTAGGAAGAAAGGCCTGGCAATCTACTTACTTTTGATATTAGCCAATGAAAACCTTATGTCTCACCACAGAACATTGTCCAACTGGCTTGTACTGAACACATCATCAGGAGGGATCTCTCCCTAGAGATGGACATCATGTTTGGTGCAGCAGAGGGCCAGAGAGGATGAGGGAGACTTGGAGCAATAGCTGGAACAATGGACTTGAACATGCTACTGATTGTAAGGATGATGCAGGACCTGGTAATGTTTAGTTCTGTTAAATATAAAGTTACCAGAGTAGTTGGGGACCACTGGACAACAGCTGTCTGCTCTCTTAAGGATGGTTCTAGTGAGGAGGAAAAAACACACAACCGGAATCCCAGCCATAGCAGGATGAATGGTGGTGGCCACGTGCCTGCAGCTGACAGTGATTGCTGAGGTCAAACTGGGGAGAGGATGCTGAGAACACCCAGGTCAGGAAGGCACCTGGAGCAGATGGAGCCTGGCTGGCTTCAGAAGTGAAGGTGGAAGAAGAAATGCGTTCCTGGAGGGAATGGGATGAACTGAGAAATTAAGAAGGAATGACTTCCAGCGCTCCTGCAAAGTCTTTTATCTCCGACTCCTCCTCTTTCTGAATCCGCACCTATCCCAATAACTCTCTAAATTTTAAAATCACATTATACAACACAGCCGCTCTCTCTTGTAAATATCCACCCACACTGTGGTAGCATTTGCCACAGTGAAGTGATGCCTGACATTAGAGCTGCTCATTTCAACTGCTCAGCATGGGGAAATGTTCCTTTTGGTTTATAGCATCTCAACAGAAGGTGTTTTCCGAAAACTTGAAAACATTCATCTTCCTTTCATCATTTTTAGTCTGCATAGCTCAGGGACTTTATCATTTCTATGCGCAAACTGGGGTGGGATCTTTTCCTCTGATAATTAATTCTGGGATCCAAACCTGAGCTATCCCCTTCCCCCCCCCGCAAGAGGCCATCTTGTAATCTGAGGAGAGTCCATCTGGATCACCGCCCCCCCCCCATGATGAGGCAGCGCAGTCCCGCCCACCTCCCATGCGATTGGGCGCCAGCAACTCTGTCATCTATCACTCAGCCAAGGCTCTTAGCCTCCCAGTAATCTCAGGCTACCACTGTGTCACAATTTACCTGTAACATCTGCTCCTACTCTCCAGTGAGCTGCAGTTACTTCTTACATCAAACACAGCCCTGGAGCTTCCCATAGCGCATTAGTTCTTCTTCAGCAAAAAGTATAAACATCTCCTCAAGATCAAGCAATGAAGCCCGCAGATTTAGATTGTTGTCACCCAAATGCCAGTGCGTTCACTTTATCCAGTCTTTGGTTCCAGGCCTGCTTCCCAATCTCTGGAAAGAGATTATTCCCTGGTCCTGGTGTGTCTCCCTCAGACTGGTGGCCCCTTTCTGTCCTCACACACTCGCAGTGTGCTGGTTTATATCAATCTCTGCCACTTTTTGATTGGGCTTCCCCATACTCCTGGGGCACAGAAAGGTGGACAGGTTCTACCACTACTAACTCATTGGAACTTTACTGCTCTGGATCTTGACATTTTCGTCTGTAAGGTAAGGATATTAGGGTAGATTTCTCAGATCCCTCCCATCACTATAAATATATGATTGTACTTCTGACACTTAACTAACCTCCTAGGGTCATGACCACAAGCTGACTTTCCTAATTCCACAATGCACCTCACACTACTGTCCTGTAACAACTTGCATGAGTTTACTGGCCAGAGGAGGTATTCTGAACCTAGATCCAAGGAATAAACTAACTCAGTTTTGGATCTACAGATGAGTGAGTGCTAGACTCAGCCAGTGCCAGGAAGGCCAGACTGGGGAAGTTGGGAGTCAGGGTCACACAGAGGGTAAGTCAGCAGCACAGGTGTTCTGAAGAAAGACCAAAGGTAGGTCTGATTTCAGGTGAAACTCAAAGATCTTTAGGAAGAGTCAAGTCAAATGCAAGATCCACATCTGGGATGGGACAGACAAGGGGTCAGCTGCAGAGCCAGAATGAGTCACAGCAGATATCAAGGCTCTTTTTCCTAAGAAACCCAAGTATAACTTCCAAAGTATATGAGAGTATCTGGGGAATAAGGAACCAAACCAAAAACCAAACTCACTACCACCAAGTCAATTCTGACTCACAGAGACCCCTTTTGGATTTCTGAGGTGGTAAATCTTCATGGAAGTAGATTGCCCAGGCTTCCTTCCACAGAGAAGCAGTTGTGTTTGAACTGCCAGCCTTCTGATTAGCAATCAAATGCCTTAGGCACTACACCACCAGAGCTCCTTGGGAATAAGGAAGGTTCCAGTCAAATAGAAATAGGGTATAGGTAAGAACAAAAGGAACCATCATCGTTATTAGTGCTTGCAAAGTTACAGTCTCTTTACCTGCGTTGTCTCACTTGCTCCTCTAAATCACTCTAAGAGGTAGGTATTGTTATCCCCATTTAAGAGAAAAGAAAATTGAGGTTCAGAGGGACTTCGTAAAATTAGCCAAAGATTACACAGCTAGTGAGAGGTAAAAATGGAATTTGAAACCATATGTGACCGAATTTACAATGGCTTTCTAAAAAGGCCACCCTGTCACAGGGTTATTAAGTAGAAGTTCAGTCTTAGCAAAGCTATAAATGTTGGGGGCCCAGCCACAAAGGATAGAAGCAGGAAAACTAGCTAGAATGATGGACTATCTAGCAGGAAATGGTCCCTGAGGACAAGAACAAACTTTAGTCATTAAGACATTACAACAAAGCACAGGTGCCAGGCAGCCAGTGCAGATGAGGGAGACAGGCTCCAGGGACTTGGAATGAGGCAAAGACACTGGTCAACACCACAGCCCCACACAGCCAGGCTGACTCAGTGCCAGGCCAGGGAGCTTTGTCTTCTCACTCTTCACATTTCTCTGCTCAGGGTCAGAGCTCGAGGTTGTGTCTGCGGCAGGGAAGGATCTGTTGGTGGGATTAATTCGGCTCCACTGGCAGAGAAACGGAGATGGGGAGGCTGCCAGGCCATTACATAATGGCTGGATCTTTCCAGCTAAGAGCCATCCCCTGTGCAGTAAAAGCAAAAATAACTACTGTAATCAATTAACTAAAAGTAAACTCTGTCACATCCACTTGATGGACTATTATATAGTTACGAAGACCATGTGAAAACGTGGACATGCCAGTAAGTGAAAAAATCATATGCTCACTATGACTGCAATTGCATATTTTTAACCTATATAGTAAAACAGATTGACAGTAAACATCCACATTTGTTTTTGAGGATTTGTTTTTGAGACTAGGGGTGATTTTTTTTTCCCCACATATTTCTCTTCTCCTCCCATTTTGTACAAATGTATCTGAATTATTTTATAATAAAACATGTTTTATTTTCAGATTATCAATTAAATTTAGAATTAAAAAAAAAAAAAAAAACCTTACTGCCGTTGAGTTGGATCCGACTCATAGTGACTCCTCCTTGGGTTTCCGAGACAGTATCATTACAGCAGTAGATTGCCTAATCTTCCTTCTAAAGAGTGGCAGAGAATGGGAAATTTGATTTCAAAAGGAGCAAAAATTTCGTTAGGCTCTTATTGTTATCAACTTTTCTAAATGTTCTTATTTTACCAATCTTCCTTCCTGCAGAAGAAAACAGAATGACTCCTTCTTGGATGTTTGGGGAATATGCGGTTACAGACCTGCTTACTCTTAACAATCAGTTATCACTGGGCCAGTGGACTGTGTCTAGGACACGAAGTGGGACTGAAGGTACCTGGACTCAAGAAAACCCACTGTGAAGCTTTAAAATATTGCATTTCTAAAGAGTTCACATGATATTCTCGTAAAACGAGATACAAAAGATACAAAGAAAAATATGATTGGTGTTGCACTCAGTTCCACTAGTCTGAATCAGGACTGTACTTCCTTTACTCAGGGAGACCCATCATAAAGGAGGCAGCCTGTGGGTCTTCTTCATCCCTGTAGATATGATGGGGGAAACATGGGGCAACAGCAGACACATTTTTCTTGTTTTTCAAAGTCTACCACTACCCACTCATTAGTAGTTCATGCCAATGAATTCCAAACTTAAGAAACAATTTAATTTCATCATGAATTTGTTCCAAGAAATGGCACCTTCCCACAGACAAATGTGTGCCTCTGTGGATAATGGGGGTAGGGAGGCGTTTGCGGGGGATGTTGCCATCTTGCATAAGCTGAACTGCTCTTCTCCTCCACTGCATGTGTTTCCTAGGTATTTTTCTTTAAGGGTGTAAATGTAAGATATTTATTGCTGTCTTAAGCATTTGTTGCATTCATTGCTCAAAAACATTTTAAAGAAATTCATTCTCTTATAAATCTAAGATAAATGCTTAATTTCAGATTTCCTTAACAGAAAGTCTGTTTTACAATAGTGTTTGCTACTCATGGTGTAACCTAGCCAGTTTATATAACTTCTCAAAGTCTTAGAATACACATGTGTGTGCACACACACACACACACACATATACAATTTTATTTAACTAGGCAAGGAGATAATAGTAATAACGATAGCTAAAACTTTGTATGTGTGCATATATATAGATATATATATATATACATACATATATATACAGTAACTTGTTCAAATGAAAAATAAACTGATACCTTTGAAAACAATGTAATTCCAAATTGAAAATTTAGTTTTCTCAGGAGTCACATTGAGGGCTGTGCATGGTGACAAAATATTAAAACCAGTAAGAATCTGCTTTTATTCCAGGATATAAAACTAGTCACTCCTTTGATTTAATGAGGGCGTAGGGATTTTATGTGTAACATGTATATTGAAGACAACCTAAATGAAGAGACTATAGTCTACATTTTTGGCAAATAAGAATGAGAAGGAGGAAAAGGAGGAGGAGGAGGAGGAGTCAAAAGTGACTAATAACAAATTCTGTTTACTTTATACAAATTAAAATGTTATTTATTTATCATTTTCTCTAGATGGTAGATTTATGAACTCTTCCCTTATACATTTTTCTGTATGTTTTAGTAATATTGAATATATACTAAGTGTGTGTATATATAGGGAGCTCTGGTGGCAAAGTGGATAAGGTATTTGGCTGTTAACCAGGTCAGCAGTTCAAATCCACTGGCTGCTCCATGCAAGGAAGATGAGGCAATCTACTTGTGCAAAGATTTACAACTTTGGATACCCAGTGGGGGTCTCTATGAGTCAATGGCAGTGGGTTGTTGTTTTGTTGTGTTTTTATATATGTGTGTGTGTGTATATATATATAATTTACCTTAAAATATGTCATTTATTTAGTTCATTTGGTTGGAGGAGGTAGGGAACAGTAGAGTGCCCTCTAAGAGCCTGAAAATAAAAATACCTTCAGTAAATTAAACCATGAAATCTATGGGTGAATGAAACTAGATATACTTAAAGTCCCTTAAAGAGACAAGTCCCCTGTGACTGGCAAGATAAGTATGTAACCAGATTGGAAATATAAACATACCTTTAAAATTAAAAAAAAAAAAAAAAAAGGCATCCAAATGCAAGCTGGTTCACTCCAGAGGTATAAAGAGGACTCACTTGAGATAAAACATCTGCAGGTGCCCTCCCCTAAGATGACTGTGCTCAATTTTATGACTGCTATATTGCTAGGGCAGAAATAAACTCCAACCTTATCTAGCAATATTTTGGCTATTTGGCTTCCCATGTAGATTTTTAACAGGGTGAGAAATGGATTAATCTGTAAATGTGAGTGCAAGTTTGCAAAGTTGGCAAGCCAGTCTCATCATGGGGAATAACTACCACCAGCTGCCCAGCCACTCAACCAGGCCCAGCCATGTTGACACACAAATTTAACCACCAACACACTCATATATCTTCTTTCATGAAATAATCTGTTCAAATATTTTGCTCATCATATATATATATATATATATATATATATTTTTGTTGTTGTTGTTGTTGTTATATGCCGTCGAGTCAGTCCATGGGTTTCCAAGGCGGTATCACTACAGAAGTAGGATTGCCCAACCTTCCTGCATATATATATATATATATATATATATGCTGATTTGTCTTCTTAATTGAGTTTTAAAAGTTTGTTGAGTATTTTGGATTCAAGGATTCTTTTGGAGGGGGCTGGTTCTGTAAGATACATTATTGCAAATATTTCCTCTCAGCATATGCCTTTTCCTTATTCTTGATGGTGTCTTTTTGTTTTTATTATTATTATTGTGCTTTAGGTGTAAGTTTACAGAGTAGAGTTTGTTTTACATTCAACATTTCATGTACATTTGGGTTTCATTCCCCAATTAACATCCTGAACCCTACCTCACTCTCCTCCCCTACCTGCCCAGTAACCCCTACCCCATGCTTCTTATAGTTATGGACTCCTGTGTGTCCTGCATTTCCTCCATGTGAATGTTACACCTCTGGTGCCCTGTAGTCGATTACTCCAAGGGATGCATTTTCATAGGGTATGTGGCTGTGTCACCCTGGGTAGAGTGGTCTGCATGTACATCTTGTTTTCTATTGGGTTGAGAGCCAGCCCCTGGAAGTGAGTTTTATTCCAGACCCGAAGTGTGTCTCAGGCCCATAGTATTGGGGGTCCCACCAGAGTCCATCCAACCAGCAATTTTGCTCATTACTGTGTTTTTGGATTTTGTTCCACGTTTTTCCTCCCACTCTATCCAGGATCTCCAGTTTTGATCTTCCCCAAGTCCTTGGCATTGGTAGCCGGGCACCATCTAGTTCTTCTGGTCTCAAGGTCCATCATTTCCTAGGGCTGATTGCTTCCAAATGTCCTTGGTTTGTTTTTGTTTTTTTGCACTCTTCTTCACTTCCAATGATAGGATACCATTAGCTGCATCTTAGATGGCCGCTTGAAAACTTTTAAGACCCCAGTGACTACTCACAAATGTAGGTTGTGGAAAAAGATTGTTGTGTATTTTATTGTGCCAGTTGAGTCTGGTGTCCCCCAATACTATGGTCCTGAGTCGATAAATCAGTTGGATCTCTCTCCCACAGTGTCTGGGTGTCTGTGAGAGATTATTCTCTGTCTGTCTTCTGTTGTTTCTGTAAGGATTGCAGGTATTTTGTATCACTGGTATCTGTGCAAGATTAGCCTCACCTTAATCTATCCTTGGTCTAGAGTATAATCCTGTTCACTGACCCCCATTTGATCTTCTCGGATGTTTATGTGTTTATCTATAGTATGGTGTTTGGTGTTAATGGTAATGCAGTGTTCCGGATATACTGGTAACAGCCTCTGTTGTCTACATCTTATGTGCACAATTCGGTGTCCTCCCTTTTCCTAAAGTTGTCACGGTGGTCACAGCCTCTTTCTATACCATCCCTCCCCTTACCCACATCAGTGTGTGGGTGCCAACTAGCCCAGAATTAATCCCTCTCCTTCCCTCCCCACCCCAATAAGCTAAAAAGTGAGTTCCCTTCCTTAAGCAAACCCTTCTTTGTCTTTTTACAGTAATGGGCTCATACAATATTTGTCCTTCTGTGATTGACTTATTTCACTCAGCATAATGTCCTCCAGGCTCATCCACATTGTGTGATGATTCATGTATCCTTCATTGTTCTTTAATGTAGCATAGTATTCTACTGTGTGAATGTACCATAATTTGGTTATCCATTCATCCGCTGATGGGCATTTAGGTTGTTTCCATTTCTTTGCTATAGTGAATTGTGCTGCAGTGAACATAGGTGTGCATATGTCTGTTCATGTCTTGCCTCTCAACTCTTTAGGATATATTCCTAGTAATTCAAATGCTAGGTCAAATAGTATTTCTATTTTCAGTTTTTTAAGGAAACACCATACAGTTTGCCACAATGGTTGTACCATTTTACAATCCCACCAGCAGTGCACAAGAGTTCCAATCTCTCTGCAACCTCACCAGCATTTGTATTTTCTGTCCTGTTGAACTTTGCTATTATTGCCAGGGTGAGAGGATATTTCTTTGTTGTTTTAATTTGCATCTCTTTAATGACTAACGATCATGAGCAATTCTTCATATGTTTGTTGGCCGCCAGCATATCTTTAGTGAAGTGTCTGTTCAAGTCTTTTGCCCATTTTAGTATTGGGTTGTTTGTCTTTTTGGCATTGAGATGTTGAAGTTTTCTATAGATTTTGGAGATAACTCCTTTGTCAGATATGTCATAGGCAAATATTTTCTCCTGATCTCTAGGTTCTCTTTTTATCCCTTTGACAAAGTCTTTCTATGCACATAAGAATTTAATTTTTAAAAGGTCCCAGTCATCTAGCTTCCCTTCTATCCCCTGTGCATTCTGGATTATGTTTGATAGTCTTTTTATGCCATAAATTAGGGCTCCTAGATTTTCCCCTATTTTATCTTTGATTAATTTTATAGTTTAAGGTTTTACATTTAAGTCTTCGTTCCAACTTGAGTTTGTTTTTGTGTATGGGGTGAGGTATGGGTCTTGTTTAATTTTTCTGCAAGTGGATATCCAGTTTTGCCAGCACCATTTGTTAAAGAGGTTATCTCTTTCCCATGTAATGGGTTTTGGACCTTTGTCAAATATCAGCATCCATAGATCGATGGGTCTATTTCTGGGCTTTGGATTCCATTCCATTGGTCTATCTGTCTATCATTGTACCAGTACCATGCTGTTTTGACTACTGTGGCTGTATGTTGTTGTTAGGTGCCGTCAAGTCATTTCCAACTCATAGCGACCCCATGCACAGCAGAACGAAACACTGCCCGATCCTGCTCCAGCTCCACGATCCCTGCTATACTTGATCCCATCATCACAGCCACTGTGTCAATCCATCTTGTTGAAGGCCTCCCCCTCTTTTGTCGACTCTCCACCCTACCAAGCATGATGTCCTTCTCCAAGGAATGGTCCCTTCTGACAACATGACCAAAATAGGTGAGATGAAGTCTGGCCATT
>NW_006921983.1:1174338-1188941 GCF_000298275.1 Orycteropus afer afer | reverse complement strand
ATTCTTTGCCTTGAGCCAAGATCCATCTGACAACAGCTATGATATCCCTTGTTCCACATCCTCTTCTGAATCCAGCTTGCACCTCTGGAAGTTCTCTGCCAATATACTGCTGCAACCATTTTTGAATTATCTTCAGTAAGATCTTACTTGTGTGCGATATTAATGATAGATATTGTTCTATAATTTCCACTGTGGCTGTATAGTAGGTTTTAAAATCTGGGAGTGTGAGACATCCCACTTTGTTCTCCTTCTTCAGTAGTCCTCTGCTCATCCGAGGTCCCTTTCCTTCTCCTATGAAGTTGTTGCTATTGTTGTGTTGTGCTGTTAAGTCAGACCCAACACATAGCGACCCCTCCTTGGGTTTCTGAGACAGTATCACTACGGAAGTAGATTGCCCCATCTTCCTTCTGAGGAGTGGCTGGTGGGTTTGAACCGCCAGCCTCCTGGTTAGCAGTCAGTGCCTTAGGCACTATGCTACTAGAGCTCCCTCCTATGAAGTTAGTAATTGGTTTTTGCATGTCCTTAAAAAATTTTTTTGGTATTTGGATTGGGTTTGCATTAACTCTGTAGATTGCTTTAGGTAGCATTGACATTTTCACAATATTAAGTCTAGCCACTCCTCGGAAGGAAGATGGGGCAATCTACTTCCGTAGTGATACTGCTTTGGAAACCCAAGGAGGGGTTGCTATGAGTTGGGTCCGACTCGACGGCACGTAACAACAACAACAACAACCCATGAACAAGGCAGGTTCTTCCACTTATGTAGAGCCCTTGTTGTTTCCTGTAGCAGTGTTTTATAGTTTCCCTTGTATAGGTTTTTTGTGTCTCTGGTAAGATTTATTCCTAGATATTTTAACTTTTTAATGCTATTGTAAATGGTATTGTTTTCCTTATTTCCTTTTCAGAGGTCTCTTTGTTGGTGTAGAGGAATCCAACTGATTTTTGTATGTTGCCCTTGTTGTATCCTGCCACTTTGCTGAACCTCTCTATTCGTTCCAGTAGTTTTTCTGCTGAGTCTCTTGAGTTTTCTATGTATAGGATCATACCATCTACAAATAGAGATAGTTTTACTTCCTCTTTGCCAATTTGTATGCCTTTTATTTCTCCTTCTTGCCTTATTACTCTGGCCAGGATTTCCAATACAATGTTAAATAGAAGTGGTGATAGAGGGCATCCTTGTCTGGTTTCTGTTCATAAGGGGAACGCTTTGAGTCTTTCTCCATTGGTAACCATGTTGGCCATTGGCTTTGAATATATGCCCTTTATTATGCTGAAGAATTTCTCTTCTATGCCTATTATGCTGAGAGTTCTAAACAGGAACAGGCATTGTATTTTATCAATTGCCTTTTCTGTATCGATTGATATAATCATATGGTTCTTTTGTTATGATTTGTTTATGTGGTGGATTACACTGATTGTTTTTCTGACGTTGAACCATCCTTACATACCAGGTATCAATCCCACTTGGTCAAGATGTATTATTTTTTTGATATGTTGTTGGATTCTATTGGCTAAGATTTTGTTGAAGATTTATGCATCTATGTTCATAAGGGATATTGGTCTGTAGTTTTGCTTTTTAGTGGTGTCTTTCCCTGGTTTTGGTAATAGTGTTATGCTTGCTTCATAAAATGAGTTTGGGAGTATTCCATCTTTCTCTATGTTCTGGAATAGCTTGAGTAGTATAGGTGTCAACTCTTCCCTGAATATTTGATAAAATTCTCTAGTGAAGCCATCAGGGCCAGGACTTTTCCTTGTGGGAATTTTTTAATGTCCTGTTCAATTTCTTCTTTTGTTATGTGTCTGTTCACGTATTCTGTCTCTGAGTGAGATAGTTTAGGTAGGTCTTGTGATTCCAGAAATTGTCCACCTCTTCTAGGTTCTCAAATCCATTGGAGAACAGTTTTTCATAATATTCTGTCAGTATTTTTTTATTTCAATTGGTTTTGTTGTGATGACACCCTTTTTGTTTACTATTGTGATTTGCATCTTCTCTTTCTTTTCCTTTGTTACATTTGCCAATTGTTTGTCAATTTTATTAATCTTTTGAAGAATCAACTTTTTGTTTTGTTGATTTTCTCTATTTTTTTTTGTTTTCTGTTTCATTTATTTCTGCTTTGATCTTTATTATTTCCTTACTTCTAGATACTGTAGGATTCTTCTGTTCATTGTTCTTTTTCTAATTGTTAGAGTTGTTGAGTTAGAGTGTCGATTTTTTTTCTTTCCTCTTTTTTGATGTATGCATTTATTGCTATAAGCTGACGTCTGAGTACTACTTTTGCCTTGTCCTATAGGTTTTGGTATGATGTATCTTCATTCTCATTTGTTTCTAGGAATTTTTTATTTCACTTTTTATTTCTTCTATTACCCAGTAGTTTTTGAGCAATGTATCATTCAGCCTCCACTTTTGATGTTTTTCCTTGATAATAGGAAGCTATTATTAGCTATTATTAGTTTTTCCTTAGTAATAGGAAGTTATTATTAACTTACAATTTTATAGCATTGTGGTCCAAGAAGACACTTTGTGGTGTTTCAGTGTTTTTTTAATTTATTGAGGCTTATTTCATGTCCTGACATATGATCTATTCTGGAGAATGATCCATGTGCACTCGAGAAGAATGTGAATTGTGCTTTTGTTAGGTGGAATGGTCTGTATATGTCTATGAGATCAAGTTAGTTGATTGTGTCGTTGAGTTCTTCTTTATCTTTGTTGAGTTTTTTTCCAGTTGATCTGTCCCTCTTTGAAAGTGGTGTATTAAAGTCTCCTACTACTATTATGGGAGCTCTGGTAGCATAGTGCCTGAGGCACTTGACTGCTAACCAGAAGGCTGGAAGTTCAAACTCACCAGCCACTCCTTGGAAGGAAGGTTGGACAATCTACTTCCATAGTTATACTGCCTCGGAAACCCAAGGAGGGGTCACTATGAGTCGGGTCCAACTTGATGGTACATAACAACAACAACAACTACAACTATTATTGTAGAGTTATTTATTGTCCCTTTTAATTCAATATTTGCTTATGTATGTTGGAGCACTCTCATTGGATGCATAGATATATATTATCATAATGTCTTCTTGGTCAATTGACCCTTTCAGCATCATATAGTGTCCTTCTTTGTCTCTTATGTTGTTTTTCACCTTAAAGTCTATTTTATCAGAAATTAATATTGCCACTCCTGCTCTTTTTTGGTTACCATTAGCTTGGTGTATTTTTTTCCACCTCTTAATTCTTAATTTGTTTTTATCTTTGTGTCTAAGGTGGATCTCTTGTAGGCAGCATATTGATGGGTCTTCTTTTCCTATCCAGTCTGTCCAGTCTGCCACCCTCTTTCTCTTGATTGGTGCATTTAGTTCATTCACATTGAGTGTAAGTAGTGATAGGTATGAATTGATTGCGATCATTCTATTGTGTTTTCTTGTCGTGTTGTTGAAGTTTCCTTGGTCCATATACTTTTCTGTGCTGAGTTTGTTTTGTTGTCAAGTGTTTCCTCGCTTTTCTTCTTTATTGTTGGTTTTGTGCTTAACTTTCACTTTCTAGTCCTTGATACGTTTAGAGTTAATTTTTGTACATGGTGTGAGATAAAGTTTGAAGGTTTGGCTTCTTTTAATTTTTGTTTTTTTGCACAAGGATGTTCAATTGTTCCAGAGCCATGTGTTGAAAAGACTATCTTTTCCCATTTGAACTGTTTTGGTGACTTTGTCAACAATCAATTAATCATATATGTGTGGGCATAGTTTTCGGTTTCTCTATGCTGTTCTATTGATCAATGTGTCTATTCTTATGTTAATCCTGTTGTTGTTGTTGTTATTTGCCATCGAGTCAGCCCCAATTCATAGCGACCCCTCCTTGTATTTCCAAGACAGTATCACTACGGAAGTAGGAATACCCAACCTTCCTTCCGAGGAGTGGCTGGTGGGTTTGAACGGCCAGCCTTCTGGTTAGCAGTCAAGTGCCTTAGGCACTATGTTAATCCTACATGGTTTTAATTACCATAGTTTCATAGCAAGTTTAACTTTGATAATGTGAGTCTTTCAACTTTGTTCTTCTTTTCCAGAATTATTTTTATAATTTTTAGTCCTTTGCATTTCCATATAAATTTTAGAATTTTATTGTACATCTCTACCAAAAAAAAATAACAATAGTTGTATTTTTATGGTACTGCAGGGGATTTATAAACCAATTTGGGCAGAATTGGCCTCTAACTATAGCATGTGTTTTAATCCATGGATTAAGACATGAGGAAATGAGGGAATTATCTATGCAGATATCTGGGGAAGAGAGTATTCCAATAAGAGAGAACAGCAAGTACATGTGTCTTCATGAGGGAGTCCATATGGTATGTTCCAGAAACAGGAAAAAGGTCAGTGTGTCTAGAATAGAAGATGTTATTGTTGTTAGCTACCATTGATCAGCCTCTGACTCATGCACAACTGAAAGCAATGCTATATGGTCCTGCACCACCCACACAATTGGTTGGGGATCAGATCATTGTTATTCATGCATATGGTTTTCAGTGGCTGTTTTTCAGAAGTAGATCACCAGGCTTTTATTCCTAGCCTGTCTTAGACTGGAATGGAAGTTCACTGAAATCTATTCAGTATGATAGGAACACACAAACCTCCACTGACATATGAGTGGGCTGCATGTGAAGTGCATGGGAATGAACCCACATCTCCCTTAAAGGGAAAAGCCAGAGATATAACAGGGAGTCAGATCCTGTAGGGCTTTGTAGATCTTATGGATTTTGACTTTCTTACTGAGGGATATGGGAAGCAATTGGGGGCAGGGTGAGTGACATAATGTGATTTTGAAGAGTGTATCTGTTGAGAACAGACTGTATGACAGGGAAACAAGCTGTGAATCTATTGTCTTCATCTGGATGAATTATGCTGGTGGTTAGAATAGGGAGTGTGATGAGCAGGTGTTGAATTATGGCTATATTTTAAAGGTACTTTAAATAAGATTTGTTGACAGACCACATGGGGAGTATAAGCAAAGGAGAGGAATCAAGAACTAGACCACAGTTTTGTTCTGCAATAATGGAGCTAGCAAGGAATACTGAATATATAATGGACTGCCAAAAGAAAGAACAAATTGGTCTTGAAAGAAGTACAGCCAGAATGCTCCACAGAAGCAAGGATGGTTAGGTTTTGTCTCTTGTATTTTGGTCATGTTATCAGGAGGCACCAGTCCCTGGAGAATGGCATCATGCTTTGTAGAGTAGAAAGTGAAAAGGAGGAAGCACCTCAATGAGATGAATCAACACAGTGGCTACAACAATGACCTCAAACATAGCAACAGTTGTGACGATGGCACAGGACTGGACAGTGTTTTGTTAATAGTGTACCTAGGGTCACTATGAGTTGTAAATGACTCAACAGCATCTAATTGAAAGGAGATCCATTCAGGACATGTTACATTTGAGAGGGCTGTAAGACATGTAAGTGCAAGTATGGGGTTCAGAGATCTATGCTGACAATAAAATTCAAGTACAGGTATGGGGTTCAGAGATCTATGCTGACAATAAAATTCAAGTACCATCAGCTTATCCCTGGTAATTAAGGCCATGTGATAAGATAGAGCATTTAAGGAATCTGTAGATATGAAGAAGATTCAAGGACAGAGGTCCATAACATCAACATGTAGAGGTCAGCCAAATGAGTGACATCTAGGAAGAAAGTGAGAAGAAACAGACTGAGAGACAAAAATAAAACCAGGCAAGTGTTTTATCTAGGAAGTCAAGAATAGAAAGTATTTCAAGAAAGACAGATGTCAGCTGTGTCAAATTCTGCTAAGACAAAGACTGAGAAATGAGCA
The DNA here is from genome assembly GCF_000298275.1 of Orycteropus afer afer. Classification (NCBI taxonomy): domain Eukaryota; kingdom Metazoa; phylum Chordata; class Mammalia; order Tubulidentata; family Orycteropodidae; genus Orycteropus; species Orycteropus afer. Next base: position 1,183,126 of record NW_006921983.1, on the reverse strand, counting down.
AAAGATTTAGCAAAACATGAAGACTTTGGTGGCCTTGAGAAAAGAAGATTTGGTAGTATGGTGGGGACAAACCCTTAATGGAACTGTGGTGGTTAAGGTTGTGTGTCAACTTGGCTGGATCTAGTTTTGAGTGGCTAGGCAGCTGGATGTAGTTATTCCCCATGCAGCTGAGTAGCTGCCTTAGGGATATGGTCTGCTTCCAGTACATAAAAAGAAGCTCAGCGAAAGTCCCTAGCTTTTTGTCATGCTTGGATCCTGCACTAAGCCGAGTCTTCACTTAGCAGACTGCTATGTTGCCTGCCAATCTTGGGACTGTTTCTGGACTTGAACTGGTGGCCTGACATGTTGCTTGATAATCTTAGGACTGTGCCATTTCACTTGTCAACCTTGGGTTTGTCAGCCTCAGCAGCAGCAGTTACCTGAGTTAAGACATGCCTCCAGCCCCAGCAGGCCAGGAGCAAGAGCAGAGTTGCAGCCCAAGGTCAAGGGGGCTTCACCCAGCCCCTAGAGCTGGCACTTTGAACTAAGACTTCTAGCCTCCTAAACTGTAAGAAAATAAATCCCTGTTTGTTGAAGCCATCCACTTGTAGTATTTCTGTTATAGCAGCACTAGAGAACAAAAACGGGAAAGGAATAAAGAATGGAAGGAAAGAAATTGGAAATATTACTTTCTTTTTTATATTATTCAGATAGGCTAATAAATCAGTGATGCCTATTCCTTAATATACATTGTTTATATAGTAATCAGTTACCTTGGTTTGGAAGAAGATGGAACATGGTAAAAAGGTGTGGGCTTTGAAGACAGGCTTGTCCAACTTTGTCCAACCACTAATTGTGTAACTTTGGGCAAGTTATTTAAACCCTCTGAAGCCTCAACTATATCAAGTTTAAAATAGGATGATAAGAATATCTACCTTGAAGGCTTGAGAAGACATTGATAAAAACACTTCATTCTCTATCCTCTCCACTCCATCACTGAATCCAGCCAATATTTCATTTCACAGATCTCTAATAATACCTAACCTGAACTAGTACTTCTCACATACCAAATCCCTTTTTTATGTGCACTGTCTCATTTTCACCAATCAGCAACACTAAGAGGCAGGTACTATTGTTATTCCCACTTTACAGAGGTGGAGACTAAGGCACAGAAAGGTTAAGAAAGTTGCTCAGGATTTCACAGCTAGTGATCTTTGAATCCCTGTATGGCATCACTTCTTAATATCCATTTCTTCCTTGCTATCTCAGGACACCATTCAAATACTTCAGGATTGCCATAATGAATGATGAGCATGGCTTCCTCCCCTCTCTTTCTACCTTCCACTAACTATGGCAGAAAACACATGCCAAGTCTCAGATATGAATGCTAAGGTAATTCAGAGGAGAGAAGAATGACCATAGGCCAGGGAAGCCAAGCAGGACTTGATGGAGAAAACAGCCCTAGGAAGAGGACTTGAGTCATGATAATGATTCAGATTAATTAATGGGCAGAAGAGTGCTTCCTGTGACTATTAGACCAGCAACAGCATTGTGGTGATGGGGAGAGGGAATTAATCTAAAATGAAGACAAACTTTATTTCTTTCCATTGGGTGTCAAGTCTGGGCTCCCTCATTTGCACAAAAGGGCAGAGCTTTCAGATGTAGGATGACTAACAGAAGGAAACATATATGAGTGGATCTATCAAGAAGCTCGGAGAATAGTAGAATCAAGATCCACCAAGTAGGAGAGCTCAGCTGACTCCTCTTGCTACATTAAATGGGATCATGGTTATTTCTGAGGCTAGATTTAATGGTGTCATTAAATCAACAATAGGCAAACACCTTTGGTGTACAAGCAAGCACAATGGGGGCATAGACAAGAAGCAATTTTCTCAGGTCACACATTGAGTTAGCAAGGATGAGCCAGTGCCTGCAGTCTCCTATCTCCCCTTTTAGATGTTGTTACAGCCAAAATTGTATGTGTTGTCCATTGGCCCCAAATGTTCTATCAAACCAGCACTGGATCTTCATAGGAGTTTAGAAGAAATGGTACTGAATGACTATATTTAGAATTCTCTACTTGGTCTATAGGAGCTCTGGTGATGTAGTGCCTAAGGCATTTGACTGCTAACCAGAAGGCTAGTGGTTCAATCCCTCCAGCCACTCCTTGGAAGGAAGATTGGGCAATCTACTTCCATAGTCTGCTGCCTTGGAAACCCAAGGAGGGGTCGCTATGAGTTGGATCTGACTCAATGGCAATGAGTTTGGTTTTGGTTTTTACTTGGTCTATAGACTACGTAGTAGCTCTGGTAGCATAGTGCCTAAGGCACTTGACTGCTAACCAGAAGGCTGGAGGTTCAAACCCACCAGCCACTCCTTGGAAGGAAGGTTGGGCAATCCTACTTCTGTAGTGATACTGCCTTGGAAACCAAGAAGGGGTCGCTATGAGTCAGGGCCGACTCAATGGCATATAACAACAACAACAGACTACATATCCTCTTTTATTTATTTATGTATTTATTTCTACCTATTTCCCAGACACATGTCAATAATGAAATTTTCAGGAAACCTTACTTAAGAATTACAAGTACAATCATCAGTTCAAAAGAGCAAATGCATAAGAATTATATCCCTATTTAGGTTTTGGAACTCAATATGATTTTCTATTTCGAGATTCATGATTCCAATTTCAGTCAATGTGAGCTTCTCCCCATTAGCTCTTGAGTATTACACTCAAAGTAGTAGGGGTTATGGATTGCTAAAGTTTGAGGGGGCAGAAATTTGGGTCCTTAAGGTGATCTTCTCATGCTAGCATCTGCTGAGACATCCACCTCTTATCTGACCTTACTTATGAATCCATCAAAGTCACTGCTGAGTCAGCCACTACCCCAATCACAAGACCTTCTATGATTCTTCCTTCTGTCATTTCCAAACCCTTTATGGCTACCTGGGACTCTATGAAGTCATCCTAGGATCCCAACTGCCTAGACATACCATCCCTTCTCCAGGGTCTTGTACTCCCTAAAGCTCTATACAAGTAAGGGGACCCAAGGCCTCTACTTTAGATATGGAAACAGAGTGCCAGGTACCCACCAGATAACTATTATTTCTCCAACTCTCTTCCTTCCCTCAGCATAAGAAAACTATCCTTGATTCATCTTGCCTGGACTTGTTTTTGGACCCTTTAAGGCCTATGCTTTTGAAATTTAAAATCTTTTTCAAAACCTACTTTTGAAAAATTACTTTTCCTGGTGTAACAGTTCTGAAGAAGTAAATGCTAAATGACTTAGCAGTTCCCTGATGGGGTTAGAGGACAATAGTGGAAAAAAAGCAAATATCAGTCAAACCTAAAGATGTAATATGCTACCGCATGAGCTGAGAAAAGGAAATGTGAAATTGCCAGGCTGGTTTAAGATAGCAAAAGTTATCAGCACTAGAAAGGATCTTAACCACCTGCTGTCCAGTAGATTCTTACTCATGCCTGCCCCATGTGTGTCAGGTCAGAATAAGATGTTTTCTGGGAATATGGCCAATACTGGACACTGATTATTAGCTAGTGCTTCACGTAAATAGTGACCATTAGCCTTCTGTAGAGGATTATTCTACTACAGACGTGTGCATGCGTGTGTGTGTATACCATATTTTTACACAAATAACTCACATTTTATACAGTTTTTGCAAACTGCAGAACCCCCTTGCACATTAGTTTCCTGTTAGCTCTATGTGCATTATATGTGCATGCACATTATTTGTGTGGGTGTGCTACATGTGCAAATATGGTATGTGTGCATGTGTGTGTGTGTGTGTGTGTATTATTCTGTTTCAGCAGTTATCCACACATATATAAATAGATACACACATACACACAAACACTCGCATGCATTCCAACCCTGAAAGATGTCTTTGTCTAAAGTATTAAGAATTCAGCACTGATGAATATTGGCCATTTTCCTGAAAGCTTTCATGCCCGTTAACACATTTCCCTCCAAAACTGATGCACAGAGAGGTATTTTGAAGCAATCCTACAAGGCTATATATTTGTGGATTGCAGAGCTGAGGATACAAAATCTTTAGTGACAACAATTTCCTTTGACATGGAACGGAAACAAAAATTTCAGACTGCGTTTTCACACTCCCATAATTTGAGGAGTTAAAAACATTCCCCAGAGATTGCAAATTCTGAAAACCACTTCCTCACGGGAAAGTGAATGATGACTTCAATAGAAGGTGGACATCAATTTTAATTAGTTGGTTATTTGATCTCATGTCATCAGTGATAGAAGATCTCAAAGGGGTATTAACTGTGCTTAAGTCTGAGACTGCTTCGAACCAAACACTCTGAAAGGTAAGATCTCACCCAATTAACATCAAACTTTGGGTCAATTAAATATGCAATAAAATAAATGCCACGTTTAAATGCAACCAATCAAGCCCCAAAGTCAAAGTATAAAATGACATAAGGAAGAAATAAGCCAAAGCTGACCAGTTGAGACAGTTCTACAGATCACTGAGAGAAAAGCAAATTTTTTCCAAAGCACCCACTGCAGGAGAGAGGCACGGAATGCTCACTGCCCATGGGGAGGAGAAAGAACTACTCATATTGCCTCTTCTTGAATTGCACTCATCATCATCAGTCACCTGATTTTGCATGTTTTCCCAGTTAATAACCAAATGAACCAATATTTAGCTAGTTATTACCAGAACACATGATCCCCAATCATTCATTTTGACTTTGTGGTTACTCTCTGTGCAGGGTGTGTGTGGGGGGAGAAGGGATATGTGGTTCAAATACCACTGTATGTACCTCTAATATACTACAAAAAATAAATTTTCAAAACATATGGCTCATTTGGGTGTTTATTTTCCTTTTCTGACAGTGTGTACCACGTCACTGCTCACTGTTTAAGAGAGAGTCAAGAATTCTGAAGAATCTCTCCATTCAGCAGGAATGCTAGTCTTCAAGCTAAACACCGTTTTAAAAAAGAATCAAAACCGGACTGTCCATTCCAAAGTAATGAAGGCAATTGACAAATTTTTGTTCACAAATGATACCCTAATTGTCAAGTGTTTGTTGCCGTGCCCTTTGTCCTTTGAAGTATGTCAGGGAAAGAGAAGACTTGGCAAAAAGAAGAAAATCAAACAAGGAGGTCCAAATATTTTGCATTCCCAAGTGTTACTATCTCCTGAACTAGCAAAGCCCTGGGAATTGCTTTTGAGCAACAATGGAAAAGTGCCACTAGGAGCAAGGATTCTAAAGAGCTAACAGTGCACCAGTCAAACAGAAACACAATGATCCTTGCATTCACTTAATCGTGAAACTTTGTCTTAACTGAAAATTCAGAGACCTTATTATAAATATTTAAAAGAAAAAGATGTTTATTTAAAAGGTATTAGGTATACATTATTTTGACCTAATTATTTAATTTTTCTGAGCATGTTTCCTTCTTCATAAAGTGAGATTGATAAAATGTGCTACCTACCTCTTAAAGAAAATAATATGCACAAAATACCTTGCACAGTGACAGAGAAACATAGTAGGTATTTAGTAAGTCTAAGTACATTTCCTTTCTCTCCTCATTCAACTCTGCTTTTTAATTCTATACTGAAGTTGTACCTGGCACATGGGTATTACCCAGAATTCTAGCTGTAGTCAACCAATGCCACTTTGCACTTTGCACAAAAGAAAAGCTTACTCATTTTGCCTGTTTGAACAAAAGCACAAGGGTATGCCATGTGCTGGGAGAAAATGCAGTGCTTATTTGATGTCCTGGCCTCACCAGGTCCACAGAGGGAAGAGAAAGACATCAAGCAGGTTGTTGAGTAGATCCTAACCCTAATTCATGATGACCACATATTGTCAGAGCAGAACTGTGCTCCATGGGGTTTTAAATGGCTGATTTCTTTTTTCCTCAGAAGTAGATCACCAGGTCTTTCTTCCAAGGCCTCTACATGCACTTGAACCTCTAATGTTTTGGTTAGCAGCCAAGTGCATTAACCATTTGCCCTACCCAGAGACTCCGAAAGGAGATGAAACCCACCTCCATCAAGTCAATTTCAACTCATAACGACCCTATTGGACAGAATAGAACTGCTCTCTAGGTTTCCAAAGCATTAGATCTTTATGGAAGCAGATTGTCTTATCTTTCTCCAATGGAGTGGTTGGTGGGTTTGAACCACTGACCTTTTGGTTAGCAGCCAAATGCTTTATCACTGCACCACCATAGCTCCTTGAAAGGAGAACATATATTAAATGATGGGTGTCAGATGTTGTGCTAGGAGTTATTTGTGCTATGAACTATTTATGAGGAACATATTATTAATCTGATTTTATAGAAGATACAGTAGAAATTCTGAGGAAGTCCAAATACCCAGTAAGTGATGGATCAGGGATTAGAGCTCAGGAATCTATTTCAAGCCCATATATGTTTCACTCCACTGGACTGGTCATGCTTAACAGATTCATTGAGAATAGAGCAAAAAGGTGAACTCCTTCCCTAACACAATCTCTGCATTGTGTGTGATAGTACTTGAAGATAGAGCCCTGATTCAAATTGTCTATCCATTGTATCGGGTCCTATGAGTCAGAATCCACTTGATGGCAGTGGGTTTGTGTTTTGTTTATCTATCTATCTATCTACATATATATGTATAGTAAAATTAAATATATAATTGGCTTATTTATATAGAATATATATGAGGTTAAATCCAGTATTATATATATTAGAGGTTAGTAACATTGAGCCAGATTCCTATCTTCCAATTCTCTAGGAATTGTGCCATGGAATGAGAGAAGATGAGCATTTGGCCCATTATCAAGAAATAAACTGAGTTTAATCCTTGAATATATCAATGGACAAAGGAAGACTTTTCTGAAAAGGTCTCCTTTTGTGAAGGTGGTCAAGACTCACTTGCATGGCAGATGATAGAACTGCAACAGCATGTGCAGCAGCTGTTCTAGCACCAGCTATGTAAGCTCTCAAATGTGTCTGCTCCAGGCAGTGTGATCTAGGAGAGTCCAGAGCCATGGTTATAGAACCAACTACCTGTGATTAACAGTAGGGCAGTGAGCAAATTGCCTTACATCTCCAGGATCATATTTTCCCATCCAAGAAATAGGAAGCTAAGCTCAAAAATCTCTTCTATCTTTCCAAACTGTGAGATGATATGATTCAAGGCCAAAAATTCTAATTGACTAAGCCAAAATATTTTAGATTTAAATATTGATTTAAGTCAGAGATCAGCAAATGATAGAGTTGCCAAATAAAATGCAGGACTACCAGTGTAAGTATATCCAATGTACTATTTAGGAGATCTTAAAAATGTATTCCTTGTTTAGCTAACATTCAAATTTAACTGATGGTCCTGTATTTTTATTTGCTAAATCTGACAACTCTACATGGGCCAAATCTAGCCTGCTGCCTGTTTTTGTAAATAAAGTTTTATTGGAACACAGCCACATGCATTCATTTATGTATTGTCTCTGGCTGCTTTCACAAGATGACAGCAGAGTTGAACAGTTGCGACAGAGACCATATGGCTCACAGAGCCTTAAATATTTACTATCTGGCCCTTCACAGAAAATGTTTGCTGGTCCCCTGATTTAGATCTGTATCATGTACAGAACATACCCAAATGTTGGCTTTATAGTCAATAACACACAATTTGACTTTTTGTTGTACTTGGGGTCCCAGAGTGGCACAGTCAAGTGCTTTGCTGTTAACTGAAAGGTTGGAGATACCTCAAAAGAAAAGCCTGGTGATCTACTTCCATAAAATAACCATTGAAAACTATGGAACACAGTTCTATTCTGACACACACTAGGTCGCCATTAGTTAGAGTCAGCTCAACAGTAACTGATTTTGGTTTTGGCTGTTATACTTGTGTGCTATTTATTTATTTTTTTTTTTTTTTCCTTTCCACCCATAATTAGATAATAAACACCTTGAGTTAATACCTTATGCAGTACCAGTAGTCCTACGCTACACATATTATAGGTGTTCAGTGTATACTTGTAAATTCATCTATTGATGATATGAAGATGTACCTCTCTAGAGTCTGACCTATACATAGTGGTGACTGAATATATGCTGCCTGTAGAGATACCACCTCAGAAACTCAAGGAGGGGTCTCTATGAGTCAAATGTACTCGATGGCAGTGAGCTTGGGTTTGTTTTTTTGTTTTGTTTTGTTTTTGTTTTTTATTTTTTTTTGGTATGGCCCTATGTGCTGGGACCATCAATCCACACAGATAGATTGTGAGTGCAGGAATTTGTCTTAATCTTCATTCTATTTTGTCCTGCAGGAAGTTAAGATGGTACCCTGATGATCAGTAATAATATATAGGATATCAGAGCTCCAGTAAGATGGTGCAATAGACAGAAAGACTGCACAGACTGGTTCAACATTATAAAAACAATCAATGTCATCCACCACATAAATGAAACAAAGTAGAAGAACCACATGATCATATCAATTGATGCAGAAAAGGCATTTGATAAAATCCAACACCAATTTCTGATCAAAACTCTCAACAAAATAGAAATAGAAGGGACATTCCTCAACTTAATAAAGGACATCTATGCAAAACCAACAGCCAACATTATACTCAATGGGGAGAGACTGAAACCATTCCTCGAACAGGAACCAGACAAGGATGCCCGCTATCACCGCTTCTTTTCAACATTGAACTGGAAGACCTAGCCAGGCCATAAGACAAGAGAGGGAAATCAAAGGCATCCACATTGGTAAGGAAGAAGTCAAACTATCCCTATTTGCTGATGATATGATCCTATACCTAGAAAACCCAAGA
>NW_006921983.1:1166262-1172252 GCF_000298275.1 Orycteropus afer afer | reverse complement strand
TTCACAGAGTAAAGTCCTCAGGAAGACTTAGCATACTAGTTCCCAGTGAGGATTACCTAATTGGTAACTTTGTTGAATTAAGCAAATATTTTTCATGGGCAAAGCCTGAAGCATTTCATTTCCCCCACACAATGGAAATATCCACTTGATTTTTTGAGGTCTAATGCTGAAGACAACATCTTAAGACCAGAATCACATGTACTCCTCCGTCCTGCCTTAAATCTATTGAAAGCTTTCTCAAGGGATTTGAAAGGGCTTGCTTACTCATTTTGCAAAGAAACCCCAAGATGGGACTTATTCCTCCATTTCAAAGGAAGAATAGGAAGCTTTTAAAGTCTCACAAAGGAGGCAAGAAGCAGCAATGTCTCTAGCTGACTCGGGGTTGGAGGAAGGAATTTGAGACGACCCTTAAAATAGAAGTGAGAGGAGACTGGAACATTGCTGGCAGCCCCTCAGGACCAACAAGATAGCCACTTTGGTTACAATTTACCAGGATTTGCACAGGTTGTCACCTGAGCAAGAAGAGATAAGCTTTGTGAATGAGTTTGAACAGCAATTAGTCAATTTCTAAATTTTAACACTAGTCATACCAGTTCAAAAAATAGAATTTAAACTTTCCTACACATTGCCAATCAAGATAAGGTAGAGGTAGTTCAGTAGCAGAATTATGACCTTCCTCGTGGGAGACCTGGGTTCAATTCCCAGCTAATGTACCTCATGCACAGTCACCATCAGTGTCAGTGGTAGGTTTCATGTTGCTATGATGCTGAACAGGTTTCACCACATCTTTCAAACTAAGATGGGCTAGGAGAAAAGGACTACTGATCTACTTCCTAAAATCAGCCAGTGAAAACCCTATGCATCACAAAGTTCCAAACCCCTAAAAGCTGTGGGCCAAATAATGACAGACATCACCCATTGAAGGTAAGCCTAATGGCCAAACTCTAAGCTGGGCTCTGTCGTTTCTACAGCAGCCTTGTAAACTATCTGAAGCCACAATTTTGTTATTTGCCAAAATGAGGCAGCAAATGGTGTGAAGTCCAAAAAGGGCTTTGAAAAGGTAATGATGCTCTCTACAGTATTTTTTCTACTTTCAAAATCACTCTTCCCTCTCCCTTTTGTAGTCCTACATTATTCCCAGTGCAGAGGTGCTCCAGTTGAAAGAAATCCAAAACTACAAAGTCATTCTTACACACTATGGGCCAATTAATCCTCTTTGCAAATGCTTCTCTGCTTTATGAAGGAACAGTTGGCTCTTGCAGCGTCTTTAAAATAAAATGACCTTTACATGTACTTTTCAATAAGAAGGGCATTGTATAAGCTAATGTACACTCCTATTACTTTGCTATTTCACATTAGAGTGAGGAGGTTTACTTGACCAACAGTGGTCTAAACACAAGCCTTTGTGCTAAAGTGTTATATTTGTCTTCTTTGAATGGTCCACTAAACTTACCATAGAGGCCCTGATCTTTGCTTCAGTGCACTGTCAATGGCCCTTTTGATGGTGCCAATAAGACCCCTTTCATTCTATTTCTCTCTCTTTTTCTAGATGGGGGTGGGGAGATGGAATAGGAATCAGAAAACCTGAATCTGGCCCCTGACTAGAAATATGACCTCTCTGGGCCACAGTAATTTTTGTCCATGAAATGAGCTTGCACTACATTGAGATCGTTAGGCCTGACTGATAGGCCCATAACCAATTAGTGCTGTCTTCGTAGTGCTATATGGGAGAGTGGCTGCATATGCGTTAGGTAATCTTTGAACCTGGGCCATGAGCTCTCAGAGGTGGCAGATATGACGTTCTGCACATCCATTCCAAAAGTGGCAGAGAGGAAGGTGCCCCAACCAACTTTTTTTCTGACAAGCAGTCAGTTACCTAAACTAGTGATCTCTAATTTTACCATTAAAATACTGCTAAGTCCAGTTTGGTAAGTTTAAAATGTGGTCCAAGACACTGCTTTTCTAAGGAGTTCCCAGGTGACGCTGATATAGGGGCCACATTTTGAGAGGCAAGGAATTAGACCATGGGGAATAGATGATAATGTTGCTACAACACAATTTGGTCTGAATCATGTGGCATTGTGACTTTAAGCTTTTTTAATCATTTTGCTTCAACTGATTAGAGAAATAAGGCCAAAATTCCTGTGTTCACATTTTTCTGACTTATTCTGCTCCCAGACAATCCCTATCAGTCATTCCTCAGAAGGGGCTCACTGGAACACAAAGAAACAGATAAGAGGACCAGGGTGAACCAGCCCATTTTCAGTTGCCAAAGTACCATAAAGTGTTCAGGGTGGGTTAGTATCCTCAGTTCAGGGGACAGGGGACAGCATAAAGTCAATTTTCAGGATGTATTTAGTGGCCCTTGCTAATGGAGCACCAGCTGCCCAGTTTCAAGCATGCTTCAAAGTGCAATTCAAGATGCCAGTTTTAGTCCACAAGGTTCCATGTGTCTATATATTCTCTCCATTGGGACTTCTTGATCCCAAGTTGAAAATTCTGGGGTTGGAACTTGGGTATTCCCACCATAGAACTGCCTTTCTAGGGGTTGGCTCTGACCAACAGAGCCCCAAATTTTATTGATTTTCAAGGCAAAGAGCAAGTCTCATCTGTTTACTCAAGCTTTGCCTAAGGGAAGGGTTTGAGCAAAAATAATTTACATGTATTTACGCAGCCATGAGGGAGGACTCCACAGAACTGAAAACAGCCAGCAGGAACAAGTTTTTTTGTTGGTCATAAAGGGTGTGACTGAGCTGAGGTGGCAGAAACAGCTGATATGACCTGGAAATTGGAAATTTTCTTAAAACTTCTAATAATTATTCAAGAACATGCTATATGCATCACCAGAACCAATAGACCTATGTGGGGGACTTGCAGGAGATGTAGGGGTAAGGTTAGCTAGGCCAGATCAAGTAAGACCCTATTGAAATATTATGAGCAAGGAAAGAATTTCCATTTTAATTTTAGAAGGTCCTAAGTGATAATATGCTACTGAGACTGTCCAGAAATCATTGAAAGAAATGTCCCATATCTAGGGTTGTCAGATAAAACATAAGATGCCCAAATAAATTTGAATTTTAGATAAAGAACAGGTAAATGTTTAGAATACCCCGAGTTGCATGGGACATATTTATGCTAAAATAATTATTCATTACTTACCCAAAATTCAAATTTAACTGGGCATTTGCATTTTTATTTTCTAAATCTCACAACTCTCCTCATGACCTGATTCACATGTTCTCATTTTGTCTAGAACCTAGAAAGCAAAAAATGGTGAGTTTCCCCAATGAAAAATGTTAGAAAAACAAGAAAGCCTGATTTGAAATTTGTTTTAGCATTTAAACATATGTCTCTGTTTAGAAGTACTAAGAAAACCTTAAAGTGTAAATATCTTTATTTAAATTACTCACTCCTTAGACACTGAGAAAGACAATTATCTAAAATCGGGGGGGGGGGAAATGTTGTTTTACAAATAGAAAATACTATTCCCTTTACAGACAAGAAAATATAGGCTGATTTTAAATCATACATTTTGCCATCAGCTAATTAGTCTCTTTCCTCATCTCAAGGAAGGGGCCCAGCCTCCATTCTGACCCTTAGCTTTACCTCTGTGGTCATTCCAGACTCTACCCTCCCACTCACCTGGCATGTTCAATCACCTGGTATTATGGATTCTACCTCATTAAAATCTCTCAAGTCCATCACTCCTTTTCTATCCCCAACCCCTCCCACTGCTTTTATTTAAGCCTTTGTTTTAGTTTCCAAGGGCTACTGTAGCAATATACCACAAACTGGGTGGCTTACAACACAATTTATCTCTCACAGTGCTAAAGGCTAGAAGTCTAGAACTGTGGCTTTGACAGTATTGATTCCTTCTGTGGACTCTGAAAAAGAATCATGCCTCTCTCCTAGCTTCTGGTGTTGGGTAACAATCATTGGTGTTCCTTACCTCCATCTTCAGCCACAGGAGTCCAGGTGAGGAGAGAGAACCCAGGCATGCCCAAAGCAGCAGGATGGTAGAGTGGGAGAAAGGGGATTAAAAGCCAGGAACCCAGAGAGAGGAGCAGTCCGTCGCAGGGATCCAGGTGAGGAGAGGGAAGTCAGGCACGCCCAAAGCAACAGGGTGGGAGAGTGGGAGAAATGGGATTAAAAGCCAGGAACCCAGACAGAGGAGCAGTCAGCTGCAGGGGTCCTGTTGAGGAGAGGGAATTCAGGCACGCCCAAAGCAGCAGGGCAGGAGAATGGGAGAAAGGGGATAAAAAGCCAGGAACCCGGACAGAGGAGCAGTCAGCTGCAGGGATCTACGTGAGGAGAGGGAACTCAGGCATGGCCAAAACAGCAGGGCGGGAGAGCAGGAGAAAGGGGATTAAAAGCCCCAGGAATCCGAACAGAGGAGTCAGCCACAGGGACCCAAATAAAGGTTGTATGAGAGGTTTCCAACAGGGAGACAAATTTGTCTGTCGGTTTATGATACCATAGTGACATGTTGATGTGAGTTTTGAGGCTGAGCCACTGGTATTTCAAACCCAGCAGGATTCATATGGTGCACAGTTATCAGCCAGCTTACAGACTGAGACACACTAGGAAGGAGGAAGAGGCCATCCACTTCTCAAAGAATTGGCCAAGGAAAAACTTATGAATGGCAAAGAAACACCATTTGATACATTACCACGCAACTTTATGAATACTCCGGTTAGATTAGAAGGCTCTCAAAATAGGACTGGGAAAGAGCTGCATGATTTAAGTAAACCCAGCCTTACTCATATGGATAAGGTAAAGCTTCCAAGACCTCCATTTGCTGATGTGGCACCACTCAAATGAAAGAGAAACAACTGCAGACATCCATTAATCATTGGAACATGGAATGTACGAAGTCTAAATCTAGGAAAATTGGAAGTTATCAAAAATGAAATGGAATGCATAAAGATTGATATCCTCTGCATTAGTGAGTTGAAATGGACTGGTTACGTCCATTTTGAATCAGACAACCATATGATCTACTATGCTGGGAATGACAGTTTGAAGAGGAATGGTGTGACATTCATCATCACAAAGGATGTTTCAAGATGTGTTCTGAAGTACAATGCTGTCAGTAATAGGATAATATCCATATGCCTACAAGAAAGACCCATTAATATGACTATTATTCAAATTCATGCACCAACCACCAAAGCCAAAGATGATGAAATTGAAGATTTTTATCAACTTCTGCAGTCTGAAATTGACCAAACATGAAATCAGGATGTGTTAATTATCATTGGTGACCAGAATGCAAAAGTTGGAAACAAAGAAGAATCACTGGTAGTTGGAAAATTTGGCCTTGGCAACAGAAATGATGCTGGAACTCACATGGTAGAATTTTGCAAGACCAATGACTTGTTCATTGCAAACACCTGTTCTGAACAACACAAATGGCAGCTCTACATGTGGACTTCACCAGATGGAACACACAAGAATCAGATTGACTACATCTGTGGCAAGAGGTGGTGGAAAAGCTCAATATCTTCAGCCAAAACAAGGGCAGGAGCTGATTGTGGAACAGACCATCAACTGCTCATATGCGAGTTCAACTTGAAGTTAAAGACAATTAAGACAAGTCCAAGAGAGCCAAAATATGATCTTGAATATATCCTTCCTGAATTTAGAGATCATCTAAAGAATTGATTTGATGCATTGAACCCCATTGACCAAAAACCAGAAGAATTGTGGGAGGATATCAAGAACATTATCCATGAAGAAAGCAAGAGATCACTAAAAAGACGAGAAAAGAAAAGAAGACCAAATGGATGACAGGAGAGACTCTGAAGCTTGCTTAAGCAAAGAGTAGCTAAAGCCAATGGAAGAAATGACAAGATAAAAGAGCTGAACAGAAGATTTCAAAGAGCAGCTCAAGCAGACAAAACCAATTACTATAATGAAATGTGCAAAGACCAGAAGTTTGAAAACCAAAAAGGAAGAACACACTCAACATTTCTCAAGCAGAAAGAATT
>NW_006921983.1:1144134-1165483 GCF_000298275.1 Orycteropus afer afer | reverse complement strand
TACTGATGAAGGTTGAAGAATACAGTCTGCAGTATGGATTACGTCTCAATATAAAGAACAAAAATCCTCACAACTGGACCAATGAGAAGCATCACAATAAATGGAGTGAAAATTGAGATTTTCAAAGAATTCACGTTGCTTGGTTCTACAATCAATGCCAATGGAAGCAGCACTCAGGACATCAGACAACATGTAGCATAGGGAAGGTCAACCGTGAAGGAACTGTTTCAAGTGCTGAGGAGCAAGGATGTCTCCTTGAGGACTAAGGTGCACCTGACACAACCCATGATATTTCCAATTGCCTTCTATGCATGTGAGAGCTGGACAATGAATAAGAAAGACTGAAGAAGAGTTGATCCTTTTGAGTTGTGGTGCTGGAGAAGAATGCTGAAGGTACCATGGACTGCCAAAAGAACTAACAGATCTGTCCTGGAGGAAGTGCACCCGAAATGCTCCTTGGAAACAAGAATGGCAAGACTTCATCTCACCTATTTTGGTCATGTTGTCAGAAGGGACCATTCCCTGGAGAAGGATGTCATGCTTGGTAGGGTGGAGGGTCGACAAAAGAGGGGGAGGCCTTCAATGAGATGGATTGATATGGTGGCTGCGATGATGGGCTCAAGTATAGCAGGGATCGTGGAGCTGGTGTGGGATCAGGCAGTGTTTTGTTCTGCTGTGCATGGGGTTGCTATGAGTTGGAAATGACTCAACAGCACCTAACAACAAACAACAACCACCACCTTCATCTTCACCTCACTTTCCTCCCTCTGTCTCCCTGTTTGTATTCCTTCCCTTTTAAAAAAGATACCACTCATATTGGATTAAGGGCCAACCTAGTTTAGTATGACCTCATGTTAACTAATTACATCTACAAAAACTCTTCTGGGCTTTTTTGCATACCCCAGCCATAGTCCTTAATACAAGGTAAGCAGATGATATCGGTTCACCTCTCTTCCTCCTAGACAGTTCAATCCTTGAGAACAGACTCATCACTTAATTACTTTTTTAAATCCCTAGATCCAAAACTCTAGCACTTGACATACAGTTGAAGCTCAATAAATATGTACTGAATATGTACACACATGCATATATGTATGTATATATGTGTGTATAACTCACTGCTATTAAGTTGGATCTGACTCATAGCGACCCCTCCTTGGGTTTCTTAGACTATATCACTATGGAAGTAGATTGCCCAACCTTCCTTCTGAGAAGTGGCTGGTGGGTTTGAACCACCAGCTTTCTGGAAAGAGAGAGAAATGGCTAGATTCCAGACTCTAAGATGGCCCCAGTGATCTATATCTCTACTATTTACACCTTTGAATAGTCTCTTCCCACTTTGAATTAGGACTGGTCCTGCATAACCAATGGAATAGGGTACAAGTAGGATAGTGAGACATTCAAAGCTAGTCATAAAAGGCTCCTGCCTAAGTCTCTTGGATCACTCCTTCTCAGAGAAGCTAGCCATCTAGCTAGCCATGCAGCGTGAATATTCAAGCAAAACCTTTGAGACCTATGTATGAAGAATCTATCAATAGCTAGCAACACTCTGACAGTCATGTGGCAGAGCTACCTTAGAAGTGGAGCCTCTAGGTCCCAGTCAAATCTTCAGATTATGTAGCTGCAACCAACATCTGAATGCAATAGAGTGAAAGCCATCACGTAAATGAGAACAGCCCAGCCAACTCCTTTCCAAATACTTGACCCACAGAGACATTGAAAAATTAAATAAATTACTGTTGCTTTAAGTCATAAAGATTTGTGGTGATTTATTATGCAGCATTAGCTCACAAGAATGAAAAGACACATACACATATGCACATAGTTGTTATTCTTGTTGTTAGGTATCATCGAGTCAGCTCTGACTCATAGCAACCCTATGTACAACAAAACGAAACACTGCCTAATTGTGCATCATCCTCACAATTCTTGCTATACTTGAGCCCATTGTAGGAGCCAATGTGTCAATCCATCTCATTTTGGGTCTTCTCCTGTTTTGCTGACCCTCTCCACTCCAGGGAATGGTCCCTTCTGACAACATGACCAAAGCAGGTGAGATAAAGTCTGGCCATTCTTTCTTCCAAGGAGCATTCTGGCTACACTCCCTCCAGGCCATATTTGTTCATTCCTCTGACAGTTCATGATACTTTCAGTATTCTTTGCCAACACCACAAGTCAAAAGGATCAACTTTTCTTCAGTTTTCCTTATTCATTATCCAGCTTTCACATGCATATGAAGTGATTGAAAATATTATGGCTTGGGTTAGGCACACCTTAGTCTTCAAAGAGACATCTTTGATCTCCAGCACTTTAAAGAGGTATTTTGCAGCAGATTTGCCCAGTGCAATACGTTGTCTGATTTCTTCACTGCTACTTCCATGGGTGTTGATTGTGGATCCACGTAATATGAAATCTTTGATAATTTCAATCTTTTCTCCATTTATTGTGGTGTTGCTTATTGGTCCAGTTGTGGGGATTTTCATTTTCTTTATGCTGAGTTGTAATCTATACTGTCTTTAATCTTCATCTATAAGTACTTCAAGTCATCTTCACTTTAGCAACCATATCACAGGTTATTAATGAGTCTTCCTCCAATCCTTATGCTGCCTTCTTCTTCCTATAGCCCAGTTTCTCAGATTATTTGCTCAGCATACAGATTAAATAAATATGGTGAAAGAATACAACCTTAATGCATTCCCTTCCTGATTTTAAACCATGTAGTATCCCCTTGTTCTGTGTGAATGACAGCTTCCTGGTCTAAGTACAGGTTCCCCATGAGCACAATTAAGTGTTTTGGAATTCCCATTCTTTTCAATGTTACCCACAATTTGTTATGATCAACAGTCTAATGCTTTTGCATAGCCAATAAAACACAAGTGAACATCTTTCTAGTATTCTTTGGTTTCAGCCAAGATTTATCTGACATCAGCAATGATATCCCTCATTCCACATTCTCTTCTGAATCCAGCTTGCATTTTTGGAAGTTCCCTGTGAATATATTGCAGCAAGCATTTTTGTATCTTCAGCAAAATTTTACTTGTGTGTGGTGTTAATGACATTGTTCAATAACTTCCACATTCTGTTGGATCACTGCTCTTTGGAATGGGTACAAAAATATCTTCCAAATTTATTGGCATAGATGAGTAAGTACCTCCACAAAGCATCTGTTTTGTTGAAACATCTCAATGGGTTTCCATCAATTCCTGGAGCCTTGTTTTTGCCAGTTCCTTCAGTGCTGCTTGGAATTCTTCCTACAATACCATTGGTTCTTGATCATCTTCCACCTTCTGAAATAGATGAATATCAGTCAATTCTTTTTTGTACAGTGACTCTGTGTATTCCTTCCATTTTCTTTTGATGCTTCCTGCGTCATTCAGTATTTTGTCCATAGAATCTTTCAATATTGCAACTCAAGCCTTGAAATTTTTCTTCAATTTTTTCAGCTTGAGAAATGGCAAGCATACTCTTCCCCTTTTGGTTTTCTAAATCCAGGTGTTTGTACATTTCATTATAATATATGGTGGTATAAAATAATTGTTCTCATTTACAGTAATGTATACAAGGTTATTTATTCATTTATTCAAAAATCTTTTATTAAACTCTGATCATGAGCCAAGCACTGTGCCCCAAAAAGGGAGTAAGGTGAGAAGATAAGAACCCTGCCCTCAAGTATTTAGAAGTACCTCCAAATTACTTTTTTGGATAATTCAGTCAGGCATAGTACTTGGCCTGACAGTAGGTCATATCTGACTTAATCATTTTCCTTGAAGAAACAATATATGTATGGGTGGATAGATGGGTGGATAGGCTGAAGTATTAGGTATGTATTTGCAGGGGGTAGTGTGGCCAAGACCATGGATAGGGTTGGCAGACAATGTTTCTACAAGTATATTGGTATGTTCTATAAGAATTTCCAGGTATGTAGTAGAGGTGACAAGAGATAAAGTTGTAGTCACTTCTTGGCCACAGCCAGCTACCCAGAGGGGCCAAGTAGCTGGACCTGTGGTCTCAGGACCACAGTCACAGGGGACATCGAGCTCAACTGCCATAACATACTACACAAAATATCATTCTACATCCTACTTTGGCAAGAAGTGACTGGCACCTTAAAAGCTTGCAAGTGGCCATCTACACGCAACGATGGTTCTCTCATCATCCAAAGCAAAGAAGAACGAAGAAAAACAAAGATGCGTGGAAACAACTAGTCCAAGAGACTGGTATACCATGTGATCCTCAGCCTATATGTCTATAAGACTAGAAGAACTAGATGGTGCCCAACTATCAATGTCAACCACTCAGAGGGGCATCTATGTAGGAGATCCTGGATAGAGAGGTAGAACAATGTGGAACAAAACTCAAAATAATTTTTAAAAAATAAAAAAAGAGGGACCAGGTTTGCTGGTATGATAGATCCTGGTGGAACCACTGAGACTATGACCCGTAGCTGCCCTTCAGGTCTGGAATTGAACCCACTCCTGTGGCTTCCAGTCAAACAAAAGACAGTCATATGAGGTGAACATTTACACTAGGTAGATACACTCCTTGGAGAGAACAATCATGGGAGAATAGAAGGCAGGGAGACAGCTCAAGGGGCAGGAGCACATGGAGGGTAGGACACAGAGAAGGGGTAACTACTGGGAGGAAGCAGGAGGGGAGCTGTTGCATTGTGGGAAATTTAGTCAATGTCATGAGACAAACTGTATGTGAGCTGCTGTATGGAAAGTGAATTTGCTCTGTAAACTTTCACCCAAATCACGATTAAAAAAAAAAAAGAAGAAGAAAGAAAGAAACAATACATGAAGCACATTGAAAAGTCTAATTAATTGTTTAAGAGTTGTTTAACTTTTTGTTTGTTTATATGTTCAAAAATATCATCATCTAGCCCAATAACTCATTTTTTTTCATAAGAGTTGACTCTAAATTGTTTAGCTATTTCCAAAATCCAAGGATACTTTTAAAAGATGAATTTTTTCAATATTGAGGCAGATCCAAAAGAAAGCCAAAGACAATGTCAGAAGTCTTCCAAGGGTATCATGAGTTGCCTTTGCAGCAGCACCATAGGATAAGCAGACAGCCTACCAAATAATCCCTGGAAAGGACACAGTCTCCATCACAATGGATAATTTCTGTTGTGTTTGTTTTTAAAAGTTCAGTCACAGATATTATTTATCACCTCTTGTATGTTTTAGTGGATCATGGTTCTGTCTGACATACCTAGCAAGCACTCATTTCATCCAGTTCAGCAAATACAAGTGAGCATTTGCTCTGTGCCAAAGAGACAGCACTGGGAGTGCAAAGTGAGGAGAAAAGAAGATTTTCTTGAACACAAGTTAAGACCAAATCAAGATACAAATTGTGCTGACAAGTCAGTGCTGGAAGAAACCCTCTGAATGTCTCACTTTTGATATGACAAGAGGTAGAAATGAGTACTACTTGCTGGTAAGACTAACCTTACTCTCCAGAGGGAATAGCCAGTTGATTTCAGGCTATGACTTCAAGGACTCCAGGCTTTTCAAGGTTGTTTTGACTGCCTCAAAACGTGTGCCAAGGCACTAGTCTAAAAATCACTCACTGGATTTTGATGAAATAGAAATATGTGAGTATGTTATTGTTGTTCTTAGCTGGCATCAAGTTGGCCCTGATGCATAACAGAAGGAAATATGGCCAGGTCCTGCACCATCTTCATGTTCTGCTTAAGACTATTGAGATCCATAGGATTTTAGTGGGTTGATGCTTGAAACTAGATTGCTAGGCCTTTCTTCCTAGTCCATAGTCCATCTTATTCTGGAAGTGCCATATCCAGTTCAGTGTAAAGCAAAGATCAAGCCTCCAGTGATAGATGATTGGTGGCTGCACATTAGGTACATTGGCCAGGAATCAAACCCAGGTCTCCAGTAGAGTGATAATTCTACCAGTAAACCACTGCTACCCCCTATACAATATTTACACACACACACACACACGTGTGTGTGTGTGTGTGTAGATATAGATATGTATAGATAGATAGAAAGATAGATAGATGTAGATGGGTATATATGTGAATATATACATATATATATATATACACATATATATACATATATAAAACCATGTGGTGTGAGAAAAGAACCAAGCATTGGAGCTAGGATAACCTGAGTTCCACTCAAAGTCTTGCTGCCAACAATTGGGCAACTTACATTCTAGGATATTTTGAGACTCCAACAAGATAAAAGATGTGAAATACTTTACAAAGTTAAAATGCTCTGTGTTAATCCCTGGAGAGATAGCCTGTTAACATACTTAACACAGCAACCCAAGTGAATTTGGCAATTTAGCTAGCAAGGAAGTTGTGTCTTTAAGCCAGCAATGAGATATGAGTCATGAGGTGGTTAAGTTTTGAAGTGGGGAGGAAAAGAGAGTTAAGAGGGTATTTGAGGAGAAGTTCAAATAAGACTTTATGGCAATAATGAGGTAGCTTGAGGTCACTGGAAGTCTGTATGCAAGAAGGAGAAATGGATTCTAACAGAAGACTGGGAAACAAATATGACTGATTTTACCAGCATCTCCGTTGTGCCCAGGACCATTCTTGAACAATTGGCTATCTCTTTAAGAGTCCCTGGGTAGTGCAAATGGGTAAGGTGTTCTATTCTAACTGAAAATTTGGCTTTGACTCTACTCAGGTATCTTGGAAGAAATATCTATTTACTTCCAAAAAATCAGCCATGGATAACCATAGTAGCACAGTTCTACTCTGATACACATGAGGTCACCATGAGTCAGAGTCGATGTGAGGGCAAGTTTTGTTTGTTTTTTTTGTTTGTTTGTTTGTTTTTGTTTTTTGCTGATTAGGGATAATAAGAACTAGATTCTAGACCTCACCCTGCCATAAAGATCTCCAAGCAATTAGGCATAAGATGGGTAATAGTTTTAAGTTTGCTTCCTTCCTTAAATTGCTGGAGGAAGGTCACTAGGAGATTTCCTTAGTCATTCCAGCAAGACATTTTTCTCTTCAGATTTCCAACATTTCCACCAACGTGAATTGCTTCTGTAGTGAGACTGGTAGCAGCATAATGACAGAGAATCACATACGTCTTCACACTTGTTGCTTTGTTAGGTGCCATTGAGTCAGCTTCAACTCATGGTGACCCCATGCACAACAGAAAAAAACACTGAGCAGCCTTGCACCATCCTCACAATTGTTGCTATGCTTGAGCCCATCATTGAAGCCACTGTGTCAATCCATCTCATGGAAGGTTTTCCACTTTTTCACTGTCCCTCTACTTTACCAAGTATGATATACTTCTCCAGGGACTACTCCCTCCTGATAACATGACCAAAGTATGAGAGATGAGGACTGGTCATTCTCACTTCTAAGACGCTGTACTTTCTCCAAGACAGATTTGTTTGTTATTCTAGTAGCCTATGGTACCTTCAATATTCTTTGCCAACACCACAACTCAAAAGGATCAAATCTCCTGCAGTCTTCTTCATTCATTGTCCAGCTCTCATATGCATATGAGGTGACTGAAAACACCAAGACTTGGGTCAGGTGTGCCTTAGTCTTCAAAGGAACATGTTTGTTCTTTAACACTTTAAAGAGGTATTTTGCAGCAGATTTGCCCAATGCAATATGTTGTTTGATTTCTTGATCACTGCTTCCATGAGTGTTGATTGTGGATCCAAGTAAAATGAAACCTTTGACAGCTTCAATCCTTTCTTCATTTATGATGAAGTTGCTTATTGGTCGAGTTGTGAGGATTTTTGTTTTCTTTATGGTAAGTTGTAATCCATAATGAAGGATGTGGTCTTAAATTTTCATCAGTAAGTGCTTCAAGTCTTCTTTGCTTTCAGCAAGCAAGTTTGTGCCATCTGCATATTTCAGGTTGTTAATGATTCTTCTTCCAATCCTGATGTCATATTCTTCTTCCTATAGTCCAGCTTCTTGGATTATTTTCTCAATACACAGACTGAATAAGTATAGTGAGAGAATACAGCCCTAATGAACATCTTTCCTGATTTATAATCATGCAGTATTCCCTTATTCTGTTTGAACAACTGCCTTTTGGTCTATGTTCAGGTTTCTCAAGAGCACAATTAAGTGTATCTATAATTTGTTATGATCCACACAGTCTAATGCATTTGCAAGGTATTGTCTTTCTGGTATTCTCTGCTTTCAGCCAAGACATCAGCATTGACATCCTTGGTTCCATGTCCTCTTCTGAATCTAGTTTGAATTTCTGGCAATTCCTTGTCAATGTACTACTGGAACTGTTTTTGTATTATTTTCAGCAAAATTTTACTTGCATATGATACTAATGATATTGTTCAATAGTTTCTGCATTCTATTGGATGACCCAATATCTTCACCCCTAGAAACTGCAAATGAGGTTTGTCTCTACCATCTTCCACTATTCTTCTCCAGTTCCTCTCTTCAAGGAGTGTAGTATACTTTGATTCTGTCCACTCTTTCCCTTCCTCAATCAAAATGGCTTAATAGCTAACCAACATATTGAGAGAGAATACATGAATGCACATCAGGATGTATGTGACAGATGACAACTTAATAAAGTCTGTATCCTAGGATGATATTAATTGGGACTAATATCTTTATCCACAGGGGTTTAACAGCAAGAAGGGAATTCCAGGCCCTTGGGAGTCATTAGAAAGGATGTTTTGAAGGATGGATCTCACGACACACCTAGAATGACCTGACAACCACCCATTCCTCTGCCAGTCCTGTCTACTATGTCTGCAAGCTCTTCTGCAACTGCCAGGAACATACATCTTTCCTGTGTTTGGCTCAATCTTTACTGTAATGTCTACATCAGAAGCAGCACTAAGCCAATCCTACACCACACTAAAAGGCATTTCTTATGGATAGAAGATGAAGGGGTCATACATTTTAGATATTTTATTAGACAGGAATACAGACTTGAAATGCAACAATTTGAATGCTAAGCCAAACACTTTCTCATCTTTCTTGTCATTTTCTGCATTGTGCATACAAGAACACTAAGGTCCTAGAGAATGGATCTATAGAAGATCTCTTGCTTTGGAAAAGAAAAAAATCCCAAATTTTCATCTCATAATGCTCAATCTAGCCAACTAAATCCCAATTAGCAATTCACAAAGATAAACTTGCCGTCTTCCCTGTGTAGAGTGCTGGAGTGTTTTGAGCTTCTTAAATTTTTCCACCAATTAAAGTGAATGATCTTTAAGATCCTTCCTTTAACTGCTAGGAATATAAGGCAGCTATATGACTTCCCCAGCCATCCCAGAAGAATCCAGAGTCTGGATTTCTACAGAAGAGCATGAAATTTCAGAGATTTTTGACCCCAAGATAGTTATGAGCTGCATATCCAATCAGAGAACATCTAAGCAGGAAGAACCTTAGAGAACACACAAGGTATCCAAACCTTTCACTTTGCAGATGAGGTAACTGAGGCCAAAGGGAGGATCAAATGCCCACAATCATGCAACCAGCTGCACACAGAGCCTGGATAGAACACTGAGCACCGGACCTCATCCCTGTCAATCATGCTCTATTTTCCCCTGGATTTATGAGATAATCCACTGATAGAATTTTGTGACAGAAGAAATTATATTAGCTTTCATTTACCTCCTAAGAGAATTTTAGAGCCTGGACATTTAAAAAAAAAAAAAAATGAGCTTTTTATTTTGGAATAAATTTAGACTTACAGAAAAGCTGGAGAGAATGTGCAAAGAGTTCCCATATATCCCTCGCCCAGTTTCCCCAGTGTTAACCATGATATATGGGTCAAAACTAAGAAATCAACATTGGCACAGTTCTATTAACTAAGCTAAGGACTATTTATGGATTTCATCAGATTTCCCTCTGATGTCTTTTTTCTGTACTAGAATCCAATCCAGGATATGATAAGCCATTATATTTTAGCATTCTAAAAGCTATGAAAAGACCAAAATTCCTCCCAAGTCCACATCACACTCTCACCATACGAGTATAGGTGGCTAATGACTAATTAGCTGATTCATCCTTTAGGATCCAAGACACACTTCTATTAATCACAGTGATCATTTGTTTCAAGAAAGCTGTTCTTACTTCATCAGTGCCTGTCACTGAAAGATAATGTGTTTGGGTTCCATATATACTGCTTGTCATATCATGGATATTAGTCAATATTTTCCAATATCTCTAATAGGAGATAACAAATAATTACGTTTCACAATAGAACCATTAATAGAGCCCTGAATTTTGTTACTGTTCTTTCTGGCTGCAGCAAGAACAAAAATAAGATAGAACAATTGCCAAGTGAAGACACATTTATTTGTTGAAACTTATTCATTTCTTCTGTATTCATTCAACTAGGAAGATAAAAACAAATGTGACAACCCTTGCCCTCGAGAATCCAGAATCTACTTTGATGTAAAGTCTGAGACAAATGAAATAAAAGTACACTTGCAAATTCAAATATATATTTTTTTCATTTTAATAAAATCAAGACAAAATGTCTTTTCTTACACAAAGAATGTAACTTTGCATTAATAACCTATACAAACAAAGACAACATTTCTGGCAACATTGTTTCAAGGAAATTAACAAATCTAGAATTTTATTCTATAATAAATACCACCTACCTTGCTCTCAACAGTGGAGCCAATGTGAGCATGGGGTTTTCCTGGTTCTCCACCAATCGTATCATGGCACCTGAGGTTAATGTTTATCCTTCATATATAGCCAGATAATATATAGCCAGGAGGAGGGAGGATGCAGGCCATGATGACAAACGTTTGTAAATGTGAAATGTTTGTATGTTAGCACAATTGAAAATGAATAGTCTGTGTGGCTGGTAGCATGCCAGGGAGGAAGTGTCCCCAGATGCTCTCATATGTCACTCTGTCTCAATGCAAAGTCACACTATCGCAGAACATTGGCCATTGCTTCAATTTGCAAAATTTTAAATAACTACACAATGCTACCTTTTGAAATGTCAAGGCAGCATTGCTATCAAAGAAGTGGCATGCTGATAACCTGAGTGGAATAGGCAGCCCAAGAAAAAACAACTTTTGGCTTAATGGAAAAGGCCAAAGAGGACCAGGTTGTGCTAGAGCACCCTCAACTGTATCCAGTTCAGATGGATTCATTATTTTGAATTGAGAATAATAAAATCTTATCATCCAAAAAAGGACCTCTGTTGGCACAGTCTCTAAGGTATTTGACTAAGGCATTTAACAAATACTTATTAAACGTTTCTGAGATGGTATTACTCAGAAACCTAAGGAGGAATAGCTATGAGTCACATCCGACTCGATGGCAGTACATTGCGTTGCATTGTATAGTACTTAACCTTAAGTTCTTCTAGGGCATGGACTAAATGCTTTTGCTTACATTTTAACCTCAACTCTTAGCCCAAGGCCTTTGCATCACTGCCATCAAGGCTGTAAATTTTTATGGTGCCTCATCTTTCTCCCACGGAGCAGCTCGTGGGTTTGAACTGCTGGCCTTTTTAGTTACCAGCCCAATACCCTAACCACAGTGCCATCAGAGCTCCTTGGCATATATAAAGTAACTAACTATACATTATTATTACTAGTAGTGTAGCAAATATTTAATAAGTATTTGTTGAAGAAAAAAGTAAATGAATGGATGAGAAAAAGATGAATTCCCCATTGCAGAAGTATAGGCAGACACAATCAAGTAATTATGCAAACAAACTTAAAATCATGCCAAATGCTATAATTGAAATGTTCATGATATCTGGTGATTAGATCTATTCTGAAAGGTCCAGGAAGGACTCTTGAATGGAGAGTAAATAGCTAAGCAAATATGAAGGAAGTCATGAAAAGAGTGTTGCAGGCAAAAGAAACAGCTTCTGCAAAGGCCCTGAGATGGCCACAAGCATGGCACATTCAATAGCTAGATAGACCTGTGTGGCTGCAGTGCAGAGAATGAGGAGAACTGATGTGAACCAAATCTACCAATGTGGACAAGGGTCAGATCACAAAAGGGGAGGCCATGCTTAGAGATTTTGTTCTTACTTTAGAAGCATTGATTAGTTATTGATGGGTTTCAAATAGAAGGAAGACATGATCATATTCTTGATTTGGAAAATCCCTTTTTCTGCAGTGCAGAAAATGAATGTCAGGTAATCCTGAGGGATTGTAGGGACAGGAATTAGAGAGTTATTGCAATAATAGTCTCTATAAGAGATGATGACAACTAGAACAGAGAAGGTGATGATAAAGATGAAAAGAAGTATGGATTTCAGAATTATTTTAGAGAGAATATTGCTGGGGCTTTCTTTTCTATTAAATAAGAGCAGATATGCAGAATGAATCCTAATTCTCTGGCTGAAGCAATTCAGGGGGTTGAAGTGCTTGTCATTAAGATGGGAACACTGAGAGAAGACTAGGTTTGAGAAGACTATGAGATCATTTTGTACATATTGCACTTGAACTTTTAAGATATTCAAATGGCGATATCTGAAGTACTGAATGTAGAGCTCAGGAGTGGAAGTATAACACTAAGTTGTTGTTGCTGCTGTTGTTGTTGTTATTTGCCCTTAAGTTGGACCCAACTCATAGCGACCTCTCCTTGGGTTTCCAAGACAGTATCACTACAGAAGTAGATTGCCCAACCTTCCTTCCAAGGAGTGGCTGGTGGGTTGAACTGCCAGCCTTCTGGCTAGCAGTCAAGTGCCTTAAGCACTATGCTACCAGAGCTCCCATAGGCTGTCTTATTATCTAGTCCTGCTATAAAAAAAAAGTGGATGGCTTTAATAAACAGAAATTTATTCTCTCATAGTTTAGAAGACTGGAAGTCCAAATTCATTAAGTCTGCTCTAGGAGAAGACTTTCTCTCTCTGTGACCTCTGGGGAAAGTCTTTGTCTCCTTTCAACATCTGTGAGCTCAGTGTTCCTTGGAGATATCCATATGTCTTTTTGTCCATCTTCCCACAGGTCTAGGAAGTTCTCAGCACAGGGCCCTGGGTCCAAGGGACACGTTCTGTTCCTGGCTCCTTCTCTGCTCACTTCTTTCTCTTTTTATCTCTTGTAAAATAAAAAGTGATGCAGGCCACACCCCAGGAAACTACCCTCTCATGGGATAAGGACTTCGACTTGAGTAAGAGAGGTCATGTAAGGGTGAATCATTCTACTCTAATACTGCCTCATTAACATAATAAGCATAACCTAATCCTCTTTAACATAGCCTACTCCCACCTTATTGACCACAGGCAGAAGTTAGGATTTACAACACATCACAAAATGGAGGATAATCACACAATACTGGGAATCATGACCAGGCAAGTTGGCACACACTTTTGGTAGACACAATTTGATCCAGAACAGAGACCAAGGCATCTGGGCTGCAAGCCAAAGGTACATGGACTCATCTAAAAGTGGAACATAGAAGAGGAGAGATTTTAGGACAGAGCTGAGAAAAATTCAGACACTTAACATTTAGTTAAAGCACTGATTCTCAGAGTGTGCTCTGGGGATCTTTGGCATTCTTCAAGACCCTTTCAGGGTATCCATAGATCAAAACTATTTCAAAAACATTACTAAGACATTATTTTGTCTATTTTATTTTCTCATGAATATACAGTACAGTTTTTCAGAGGCAACATTGTGATTGCTATTCCTGCAAGATTTAGTACAAAGGAGAGTCACTTTCTAGAACGGTGGCATGAGGAGCCCCACACATCATTCCTCCAAAGAAACACTATAATGGTGGAAACTATAAATAAAAAAAGAAAAGAAAATAATAAGTCTCTGGAAATTTTCCTAAGAACATTCAATAAATAGAGAAACATTTATTTTTAAAAAAAAAAAAAAACCTGCAAATCTTGGTAAGAACAGTGAGAGTTTGCAGCATTTGAGCTATGACTTTCTCCCCAATCCCCACTCTGTATGATGGAAGCTGTGTTCCTGGAGTGTTCAATCAGAAACACAGGGCTCCCTCTCCACCCACCTCCCAGGCTAGTGCTATAGTTTCTCTGCAAGAGGTACAGGCTACGAGCATGTCCCATTACCTCCATTTTTGTGTTGCAGAATTCTATTCCAACAAACAGAGTTGAAGTCTGGAGCTCCCTTCTTTAACACATGCCTCACTCATAGGGTGGAATATCTATCTTAGCCATGTTATTGTTGTTGTTGTTGTTAGGTGCTGTCGAGTTGGCTCCAATGCATAGTGACAGTAAACCATCTTAACAATCCTTGCTATACATGAGCCCATCATTGCAGACACTTTGTCAATCTATCTTTTTAAGGGTCTTCCCTTTTTTGATGACCCTGTATATTATGAAGCATGAGCTCCTTCTCCAGGGAATGGTCTTTTCTTTCCACATGACCAAAGAAGGTGAGACAAAGTCTGACCATTCTCACTTCCAGGGAGCATTCTGGCTGTACTTCTTCCAGGACACGTTTGTTTGTTCTTCTGGCATTCCATAGTATTTTCAGAATTCTTCACCAACACCATAGTTCAATCAATTCTTCTTCAGACTTCCTTATTTGTTGTCCAGCTTTCACATGCATATGAGTCGATTGAATATACACTTTGGTTTGGGTTAGGTACATTTTAGACTTCAAAGTGACATCTTTGCTTCTTAATACTTTAAAGAGATCTTTTGCAATGTATTTGCCCAGTGCAGTATGACATTAGATTTCTTAACTGCTGCTTCAATGGGTGTTGACTGTGGATCCAAGTAAAATGAAATCCCTGACAACTTCAAACTTTTTTCCATTTATTGTGATGTTGCTTATTGGTCTAATTGTGAGGATTTTTCTTTTCTTTATGTTGGAGTGTAATCCATACTGCAGACTCTAGTCTTTGATCTTCATCAGTAAGTGCTTCAAGTCATCTTCATTATTCAGCAAGCAAGGTTATGTCATCTACATATCACAGGTTTTTAATGGGTCTTCCTCCAATCCTGATGTCCCATTCTTCTTCATATAGTCCAGCTCCTCAGATTATTTGCTCAACATACAAATTGAACAAGTATGGTGAAAGATACAACCCTGACACATACCCTTCCTGATTTTAAACCATGCCGTATCCCCTTGTTCTGTTTGAACAACAGTCTCTTGACCTATGTACAGGTCCCTCATGAGCACAATTAAGTATTCTGAAATTCCCATTCTTTACAATGTTACCCATAATTTTTTTATGATCCACACAATCAAATGCCTTTGCATAGTCAATAAAACACAAGTAAACATCTTTCTGGTATTCTTTGCTTTCAGTCAAGATCCATCTGACATACAAAACAAAATAAACAAACTTACTGCTGTGGAGTCAATTCGACTCATAGGACCCCTCCTTGGGTTTCCAAGGCAGTATCTCTATGGAGGTAGATTGCCCGATATTACTTCCAAGGAGGAGCTGGTGGATTTGAACTACCAGTCTTCTTTTAGCAGTCAAATGCCTTAGGCACATGCCACCATAAACAACGATACCCTTCATTCTACATCCTCTTCTGAATCCAGCTTGAATTTCTGGCAGTTCCCTATCAATATACTGCTACAATCATTTTTAAATTATCTTCAGCAAACTTTTACTTGAGTGTGATATTAATGATATTGTTTGATATTTTCCACACTCTGTTGGATCATCTCTCTTTGGAATGCACAAATATCTATCTCTTCCTATCAGTTGGTCACATAGCCTTCTTCAAAATTTCTTGGCATAAATAAGTGCCTCCAGCATTGCATCTGTTTGTTGAAACATCTCAATGGGTACTCTGTCAATTCCTGAAGA
This sequence comes from Orycteropus afer afer, assembly GCF_000298275.1. Taxonomy (NCBI): domain Eukaryota; kingdom Metazoa; phylum Chordata; class Mammalia; order Tubulidentata; family Orycteropodidae; genus Orycteropus; species Orycteropus afer. Next base: position 1,149,768 of record NW_006921983.1, on the reverse strand, counting down.
CTTGTTTTCTGCCAATTCCTTCAGTGTAGATTGGACTTCTTCCTTCAATACCATTGGTTCTTGATTATATGCTATCTCCTGAAATATTTGAACATCAACCAATTCTTTTTGGTAGAATGACTCTGTGTATTCTTTCTCTCTTTTATGATACTTCCTATATCATTCAATATTTTGCCCATAGAATCCTTCAATTTTGCAATTGAAGCTTGAATTTTTTCTTCAGTTCTTTCAGCTTGAGAAATGCTGAGTGTGTTCTTCCATTTTGATTTCTAACTCCAGGTCTTTGCACATTTCATTATAATGCTTTACTTTGTCTTCTTGAGCGGCTCCTTGAAATCTTCTGTTTATCTCTTTTGTCTTGTCATTTCTTCCATTCACTTCAGCTATTCTGCATTTAAGAACAAGTTTCAATGTTTCTTCTGACATCCATTTTGATCTTTTCTTCCTTTCCTGTCTTTTTAATAGCCTTTTGCTTTCTTCACGTATGATGCTCTTGATGTCATCCCACAACTCGTCTGGTTTTTTGCATTGGTGTTCAATGCATCAAATTTATTCTTCATATGGTCTCTAAATTCATGTGGGATAAAATCAAGGTCATCATTGTCACAGGGTACATTAAGTTCCATTGACATAACATACTACACAAAAACATTGTTCCACATCCTATTTTGGCTAGTAATGACTGAGATCTTAAAAGCTTTCAAGAAGCCATCTAGATGCAACAATGGGTCTCTCTTTGTCCAGAGCAAAGAAGAATGAAGAACAACAAAGATGTGTGGAAACAATTAGTCCAACTGACTGGTACACCATGCAATCCTCAGCCTATATGACTATGAGACCAGAAGAAGTAGATGGTGCCTGGCTACCACTGTCAACCACTCAGAAGGGGATTTATGTTGGAGATCCTGGATAGAGTGGGAGAACAATGTGGAACAAAATTCAACATCATTTAAAAAAAGAGGGACCAGATTTGCTTGTCTGATAGAGCCTGATGGAACCCCTGAGACTATGGCCACTAACTGCCCTTCAGGTCTGGAATTGAACCCATTCCTGTGGCTTCCAGCCATGCAAAGACAGGCATATGAGCTGAACATTTATATTAGGTAGATACACTCCTTGGAGAGATCAATCACGGAAGAATGGGAAAGGAGCGGAAAAAAATTTGAAAAAATAATCACTGAAAACATTCAAATTTGATGAAAAAATTAATCTATACCTTTAAGAAGCTCAGTAATATCCAAGTAAGACAAAAGAAAAGAAATCTACACACAGATACATCATAGTTAAAATGTTGAAAACTAAAGACAAAGAGAAAATCTTAAAATTTGCAAGAGATAAACAACTTATCATATAGAAAGTGACCTCAATAAGATTAATGACTGGCTTCTCATCAGAAACAATATAGACCAGAGGGCAATTGTATGGCATTCAAAATTCTGAAAGAAAAAAAAAGTTGCCAACCAGGACGTATATCTAACAAAATTATCTTTGAGAAATAAAAGTGAAATAGACATCACCAGATAAATAAAACCTGAAGGGAATGTTTTGCTGGTAGGCATGCCTTACAAGAAAAAGTAAAGGAAATTCTTCAGCCTAAAAGCAGGTGTGCCCAGATAATAATTCTAATCCACATGAAAAAACAAGAGCACTCATAAGGGTAATCATGTAAGTGATTGTAAAAGACAGGATAATATCACATTTCATCTCCTTTATTTTCTTAAACCAAAAAAAACAAACTCACTGCCGACAATCATATCCAACTCACAGAGACCCTGCTTGGGTTTCCAATGTGGTATCACTACAGAAGTAGATTGCTCAATCTTCCTTCCAAGAAGTGGCTGGTGGGTTAGAACTGCCAGCCTTCTGGTTAGCAGTCAAATGCATTAGGCACTACACCACCACAGCGCCTAGCTAATTTTAAAAGAAATTGTATTAAATAATATGTATGTAATTGTATTCTTGGTCAGGTAACATATAGAAATGTAATATATTTGTCAATAACAGCAAAAAAGAGACATGTGGAAGCAAAGTTATATCGAAATGAGGAACTAACACATGTATGTTAACTTGAATCCACAGAAGAAATTCAGATAACCAGAAATGGTGTATAAGAATATTAATTGAACAAAAATAAATATATACTTGCTCTCCTTTTTCTATGCAGTTTTGTAAAAGATAAATATTTAAACATAGATATAGTAATGATCATGACAATGTATTGTTGGGTTTGTAACATATAGATGTAATATATCTAATGATATGGGGGAAAAACTGAGCTATATATACAAGTAACATTTCAATATCTTACTAGAATTTAGTCAGTAGAGATCTAAAATAGATTCTAATAAATTTAGATGAATACTGTAAGTCCTAGAGGAACTCATAAGAAATTAACTAAAAAATATATTGGAAAAAAATTACAGGAATTAAATGTTATACTAAGAAAATTCACTTAATGAAAAAGAAAACATAATAGGAGCAAAAGAGGAACAAGAAAATATTAAGATATATAAAAAACTAAAACAGACTTCCGGTAAAATGGCAGAATAGGCAGACAAGCTACATAGACCCTCTGCAACAAAAAAATGAGAAACCAACTGAAAGAGATACAAAAGATAGTCCTGGAACATTGAACTTTGAAGAGAAAGATAAAGAAGTGGATTAAATACCAACTAGTAGAAGAACCTGAATGAAAACAGTGAATAGGGAGACAAACATAGCTTCAGACTGCCATTTGTGCTGAGGGAGCAGCCATTTTGAATATTTCAAAGTGGCATTGCAATCTGGTAGCAACCTAAGATTTGGCTCTGCATGCCAAGGACTACATGGGTAAGGATTGCTCTAGTGGTTGACTACTAGAAAGGAAAACAGCAACAAAGAAGACAAACAGAGCTGTGGGCTGCCAGCTGTCATGAGGTCAACATCATTTTGAATATATGCAAGTAGTGTTCTGATCAGGGGCAGCAACCTAAGAATAGGCTCCACTTGCCAAGGACAGCATGTGCAACTGTACTAGAGGCTGATGACTAGAAAGGTGTGATATTCCCCTTGTTACTCCTTATACCTCCCCCACCCTCTTGGTGAACAGAGGTGTGACCATTACCCACCTCCACCCACCTTGTGAACTGGCAGGAATTCCATCCTGGTCTGTGCCCTGACAGAGGCTGGGTGCCCTGCCCCATTCCCCAAAGTTTTCTATTTGTTTAAAATTATTCTTTTTTTCTACTCCTTTCTTCCTTTATAATATTTTATTTTTTTCCTCTTTCTCTTCCCTGGCTCTTGCTGTTTGTTTGTTTGTGGTTTTGTTTTGTTTTTTCTCTTCCTTGTTCCTTGTTCCTTTCTTTTTTCTTTCTTTTCTTCTTTTGGTTCCTCCCATCCATTGTTTTTCCTTTTGCAGTTTTCCTATTTTTTCTTTACTATTCTTTTACTCTTACTCTTTTCTCTCATTCCTCCCTCACTAGATATGGGGGGGGGCGTAGAGTGAGTCTCTTTATCACATTATCTTTCTTTCATCTTATTTTACACATTTTTAAGTTTTTTGCTTCTCATTTACTTCTTTTCCCTTTTTTGTGTTTTTTGTTCTTTTGTTTTCTTTTTTGATTTTTATTTTATTTATGTCTGAGTGGGACGCGGCAACAGTTCTCATACAACCCAACCATCCTTGTACCTCCTTCAGCCCCTCCCACCACATGCTTCTGCACCAACTGACCAACAATAGACTGTGGCCAATACCAGCTCAACGCACCCTCAACTACTCTTCATGAACAGCAAACAGAGACCTGTGCACACACATTTATTCTCTATCACACACACCATGAGACAGGTAGTGAATGCCTAAGTGCTACCAACTAGCAAATAGAAGAGCACAGTACCCTCTCACACAGATATATTAAAAAAAAAAAAAAAGAAAAGAAAAAATAGGCAAAACACACCAACATACAACTATAAATTAAATATAAATACAACAACATCACAATGTCTCAAAGACAACTGATCATCTTAGTCCACAGAAAGAAACAAGAAAAAGTAGTACAAAGAAAGGACCAGGATACAAGCCCAGAAAACATCCCTGAGAAATAAGCAGCATTGGAACTCCTTAATAAGGAATTTGAAAGAATGGTATTTAGGTAACTTCAATGTATGAAGAGACAGATTAAGGAAAACACTGACAAACTTAAGGAAAAAACAGAAACTCTAGAACAATTTAGGAAAACAATACAAGAACAAACTGACAAAATAAACAAAAAACTAGAAATCATACAAAAACAAAAAATAGAAATCCAAAAGACTGATACTAAGATTTCAGAAAGAGAAAACACATTGAATGAGGAAAAGAGTAGAATCAAATCAATGGAAGGTAGAATTAGTGAGATTGAAGACAAATACCCCAATACTATTTTGTTAAGGAATCAATCAGAAAAAAAAGATTAAAACAAAATGAAGGAATCCTAAGATTCATGTGAGATACCATCAAGAGGGTGAAATCAAGCCATTCTCAGATAAACAGAAATTAAGAGACTTTGTGAAAAACAGACCAACCCTATAAGAAATGCTTAAGGAAGTCCTACCAATAGAGAACCCACCACAGAGATCAGCAAAACCAGGATATGTGACATCAACTCTAAAAGCAAATCAGAAATAGATACTCATAATAAGACCATAAACCATTCTACTTTAAAAACCAAGGAACTTAAGCAGCACACAACAACAGCAACTAACCTATCAGAGGTAATATTACTTCTAGGTACAGACCCTCAAATGGAGAGGAAAACTCAACAAAGTCTTTGCAGCATGCACTGTTCTAAAAATGTACAGACAAGAATATACTCCAAGGTAACCACAGAGAAGAGTAACAATTCTTCTAAGCAAATCCAGAAGGAAGGAAAACATATGGGCTTAATAAACACAAAACCAACTATAAAGAAGAAAATGGAGAAAGTATTAGCCAACAAACTGAACTCAGCACAGAAATATACATGGAACAAGGAATCACCAACAACATGACAAAAAAACACAATAGAATGATACCAATCAACTCATACCTATCACTAATTACACTCAATGTGAATGGACTAAGTGCACCTATAAAGAGAAAGAGAGTGGCAGACTGGATAAGAAAAGAAGACCCATCGATATGCTGCCTACAAGGGACACAACTTAGACACAAAGAAAAAAACAAATTAAGAGTTAAAGGATGGAAAAGAATATACCAAGCAATGGAAACCAAAAATGGCAGGGGTAGCAATTATGATTTCTGATCGAATAGACATTAAAGTGAAAAACATCTTAAGAGACAAGGATGGGCATTATATGATGGTGAAAGAGTCAATCGACAAAGAAGAGGTTACAATAATAAATATTTATGCACCCAATGTAAATGCTCCAAAATACATGAAGCAAATATTAGCTGAATTAAAAGGAATAATGGACAACTCTACATTAGTAGTGGGGGACTTTAACACCCCACTTTCAAGGAGAGACAGGTCAATGGGAAAGAAGCTCAGCAAAGATACAGAAGAACTTAACAACACAATCAACCAACTGGAACTCATAGACATATATAGAGTACTTCACCCAACAAAAACAAAATTCACATTATTTTCCAGTGCACATGGATCCTTCTCCAGAATAGAC
>NW_006921983.1:1140771-1143064 GCF_000298275.1 Orycteropus afer afer | reverse complement strand
AATCAATGTAATCCACCACATAAACAAAACAAAGTAAAAGGACCATATGATTATATCAATTGATGCAGAAAAGGCATTTGATAAAATCCAACATCCATTCCTGTTTAAAACTCTCAGCAAAATAGGGATAGAAGGGAAATTCCTCAACATAATAAAGGATATAGAGGTAAAACCAATGGCGAACATCATTATTAATGGAGAAAGACTCAAGGCATTCCCCTTATGAATGGGAACCAGAAAGGGATGCCCTCTATCACCACTTCTATTTAACATTCTATTGGAAGTCCTGGCCAAGGCAATAAGGCAAGAAAGAGAAATAAGATAAAATGGAATTTTCTGGATTCAAAATGGAGTCTTTCCAGTGAGCAACACGCTTTTTTTTTTTTTCCTCTGGCTTCTAAGGACTTGGAAAACTATATACAACAGTTTGAATTAGGAACTTTGGTACTCTGAACAGCTCACTGAATCAGGGTGCACTAAACACAGAAGAGCAGAATTCGAGTAAAGGCACAGGGAGATTATTTAGGAAAGAGCCACTGGTGGAGGATAGATGGGCACCCGAGAGAGACCATTGGAAACTTCCCTGGGGCAGTCACTGTCTACCGGACAAGGACAGCCGCCTGAGATCCCCGAGCCAAGAAGGAAGTCACCTTATAGCAGCATACCAGTGACCACTCCAATAATCCAGTGGGCAGTGGCAGAGATCTATCTCCAGCAGCTGATTTTGTTGGTAATTTGGGTCATCTGGGTACAGGCAGGCATGAGCAACACTACTGAGATTCAGGCAGAGAACTCACTGTTGCGCCACAAAGGCTAGCTCCCTCCCCTCCGAGAGGGTCACAGAGTGGGCTTGTGTCAGACTGGAAGACATTGTCCTTTTCTTTGCCATGGATATCGGGACTACAGGTCACTAGCAGGTACTCCCCTGACTCCAACACAGCTGAAATCGCGTGCATCTTTGGTGCCGTGGGTGGGCTGTATCACAAACTCCAGAACTGGACATTAGCGGTCTGGTAGGATTGTGTCAGCACCGCAGGCAGATGGGGCAGGGAGAGCGAAGAAAACGCAGCTGAGTGCAGTCTGGGAATTTTGCATTGAAGCTGTTCTTTAGCACTGTGGGCCCATGGAAGCAGGGTCTTTGAGTGTGTCTGAAATTGGGGGAAAGTTGCGACACCCTAACTATAAGAATCTTTGCTGAGGTTGAGCCAAGGTCTTGCAAATAAATATGTCATCAATAATAGCCTGCTCAAAGCCCTAAAAACCAAGCCTAGCAACACCAAGCTTCCCTTCTTCTGATCCCACCTCCTCCACCAATAACTTCACTCATTCAATAGAAGAAACCATATTCAGCCAATTACCATAAAACCTCCTGCTTTGAATTCTAAACCCTCTTTATGACAAACAAAAACACATATCCACTCTACACACAGTGATTCCACAATCACAAAGAAAATAGCAGAGTGACCCAACACACATGAACCAATAATAAAATGAAACACACCAGCTTCACCTTTTCAAAATATTAAACCATAAAACCAAGACAAAACAAATCAACAAGTAACTAGCAGCTAGAGACAACCTAAAGAGACAGCACTGTACCAGATTCCAGGGGCTTAGGAAGAAGTTTTGCTTTCCAGTAACCCCAAGAACTCTCTGGACCTGCACTACATGACTGAAAAGTTCCAAATTTACACTTCCTTTTTTTTTCTCTCTCTCTTGTGGTTAACCCCGTTCCTTGTTAGTTTTTTTTTTTTTTTTTTTTTTTTTGCTTTTGTTTTTGTTTTTGCTTTTCTGGTTGTTTGTTTGTTTGTTTGTTTTCTTCATTATTCTCCTTCTCTACCTTTTTTCTCTTAGTGACGTATTCCCACATATTGCAGGTTTACCTATTTTCTTCTTCCTTTCTCCCCTTTTTCTTTTCTTGGGTTACTGTTCCTGTGTGATTTCACAGTGTATTGTTTGTCCATGTGTTTTTAGTTTTTTCAATGATTATTCAATTGTAATTTTTCCTTAAGTGAGTGGGAGACACCAACTGTCCCCATAAGATACAAGTATACCTGTCTCCTGCAACTTCACTTACTGAGCAAGAGCCAGCACCTCCTTCACCACCAATGGGCCAGCAATAAAAAACCACCAAGAAGAGCCTGAATCACCCTTGGCTGCTCTTCACAAGCAGTCAACAGAGATCTTAATACAATACCATGATGCCTCGGAGAAAACAGACCATCACAGTCCACACAAAGAAGCAAGATAAAGTGGTAGAAACAAGGGAACAGGATACAGACCCAGAACACAT
>NW_006921983.1:1138724-1139261 GCF_000298275.1 Orycteropus afer afer | reverse complement strand
GGCAACTGTAAGAGAGCAGGAGTGGCAATATTAATTTCTGATCAAATTGACTTTAAGACAAAAACCACCATACGAGACAAGGAAGGACATTATAAAATGATTAAAAGATCAATTGATCATGAAGATATAACCATAATAAATATCTATGGACCCAATGAAAGAGCCCCAAAATACATAAATCAGACTTTGAAAGAGTTGAGAAGCCACAATGATGACTGCATAGTTGTAGTGGGAGATTTTAATACACCACTTTCTTTGAAAGATAGAACAACTGGAAACAAACTCAATAAAGATGCAGAAGGGCTAAATAATACACTCCACCAACTTGGCCTTATAGACATCTACAGAGCACTTCAGCCAACAACAGCACAATATACATTCTTCTCCAGTGCACATGTACTTTCTCCATGATAGACCATATGTTAGGCCATAAAGCAAGCCTTCATAAATTTAAAAACACTGAAATACTGCAAAGCATCTTCTCAGACCATAATGCTATCAAACTGGAAATCAACAATAGGAAGATCAACAGAAAAA
>NW_006921983.1:1118828-1138114 GCF_000298275.1 Orycteropus afer afer | reverse complement strand
ATTCCAAAACATAGGAAAGAATGGAATCCTCCCTAACTCATTTTATGAAGCAAGCATAACCTTGATACCAAAACCAGGCAAAGACATCACTCAAAAGGAACACTACAGACCAATATCCCTCATGAATATAGATGCAAAAATCTTCAACAAAATCCTAGCCAATAGACTCCAACAATATATCAAGAATATCATTCATCATGACCAAGTGGGGTTCATATCAGGCATGCAAGGATGGTTCAACATTAGATCAAAGGATCAATCGAAAAAAGGACACAACCACCCAATGAAAGAACCCCAAAATGCATAAATCAGATTTTAACAGAATTGAAAAGATAAATAGATGACTCCACAGTAATAGTAGGAGACTTTAATACACCACTGGCACCTAGAAGTTTGTGCTATGAAAAGATTAATAAAATTGGCAAACCACTGGAAAACTTAACAAGAGGAAAACAAGGAGAAGATGCAAGTAACATGAATAAGATATAAAATGAGTAACATCACAACAGAACCAACAAAAATGAAAAGGACAATATCGGGATACTATGAAGAATTTTACTCCAACAAATTTGAAAACCTAGATGAAATGGACAGATTTCTAGAAACATGCTACTCACCTAAACTAACACAGACTGAGGTAGAAAATTTGAACAGACCCATAACAAAGAAGAAATTGAAGAGGTCTTAAAAAAATTATCAACAACAACAAAAAAAGTCCTGGCCCAGATGATTTCACTGGAGAATTATACCAAACATTCAGAGAAAAGCTGACACCAATTCAACTCAAACTATTCCAGGACATAGAAAAGGATGGAATCCTCCTAAACTGATTTTATGAAGCAAGCATAACCCTGACACAGAAACCTGTCTAAGACACCACTAGAAAGGAAAACTACAGAACAATATCCCTATGAGTATAGGGGGCTCTGGTAGCATAGTGGCTAAGACACTTGCCTGCTAACCAGACGGTTGGCAGTTCAAACCCACCAGTCACTCCTTGGAAGGAAGGTTGGGCAATCCTACTTCCGTAGTGATACTGCCTCGGAAACCCAAGGAGGGGTCGCTATGAGTCGGGGCCAACTCAACAGCACATAACAACAACAACAAACATATGCAAAAATCTTCAACAAAATCCTAGCCAATAGACTCCAACAACATATCAAGAAAATCATTCATTATGAACAAGTGGGGTTTGTATGAGGTATGCAAGGATGGTTCAAAATTAGAAAAATGATCAATTTAATCCAACACTTAAGGAAAATAATCACAGGATCATATCAATAGATGCAGAAAAGGCATTTGATAAAATCCAATATCTGTTCCTGATTTGAAAAAAAATCAACTCTCAGAAAAACAGGAGACAATTAGTCCAAGGGACTGGTAGACCATGTAATCTTCAGCCTCCACTCCTTGGAGCAATCAATTGTGAGAGAACAGAAGGGCAGTGTTTGCACAGGGAGACAGCTCAGAGGGCAGGAGTTCACAGGAGGGAAGGACACACAGAAGAGATAACTATGGGGAGGAAGCGGGAAGAGAGCTGTTACGTTATTAGTATTGCAGTCAATGTCATGAGACAAAATGTGTATAAACTGCTGTATGGAAAATGAATTTGCTCTGTAAACTTTCACCCAAATCACAATAAAAATTTTAAAAACAAAACATTAAATTAATTTAAAAAAAAAAAAAAGAAAGAAAAAATTCCTCCAAGGGACTAGCAGACTGTGTGATCCTCAGCCTATATGACTATAAGACAAGAAGAACTAGATTGTGCCAGGCTACCACTGTCAACCACTCAAAGGAGAATCAGTGCAGTAGATCCTGGATAGAGTGGGAGAACAATGTGGAACAAAACTCAAAATCATGGGGAAAAAAAAACAAGTTTGCTGGTCTGATAGAGGCTGATAAGACCCCTGAGACTATGGCCCCTAGTTACCCTTCTGGAACTAGTGCAGCTCTGGAACTGAATTCACTCCTATATCTTCCAGCCAAACAATAGACAGGCATATGAGGGGAACATTCACATCAGGTAGATATACTCCATGGAGTGATCAATCATGGGAGAAGAGAAGGATAATGTTTGCACAGGGAGACAGCACGAGGGACAGGAGTGCATGGGAGCGAAGGACACAGGCAAGAGGTAACTACAGGGAGGAAGAGGGAAGAGAGCTGTTTGTTACATTGCAGGTATTATACTCAATGTCATGGGAAAAAAAATGTGTATGAAGTGCTGTATGAAAAGTAAATTTGTTCTGTAAACTTTCATCCAAATCAAAATAAAAATTAAAAAAAGAAAAAGAACAATAGGAATAGAAGGGAATTCCTCAATATAATAAAGGACATATATACAAAACCAACAGTCAACATTAATCTCAACGGAGAGACTGAAACCATTCCCCTTGCAAACAAGAACCAGATGAGTATGCCCTCTATCTCCACTTCTATTCAACACTGTATTAGAAGTCCTAGCCAGAGCAATAAGGCAAGAAGAGGAAATCAAAGGCATCCAAATCGGTAAGGAAGAAGTAAAACTATCCCTATTTGCCAATGATGTGATCCTATATAGAGAAAATCCAAGAAACTCAGTAAGGAAAGCTAGTGGAACTTATCAGAAGATTTAGCATAGTGGCAGGATACAAGATCAAATCCAAAAATCAGTTAGATTCCTCTATACCAGCAAAGAGGTCTTGTAAACGGAAATAAGGAAATCAATACCATTTACAATAAAAAAAAAAAAAACTCACTGCTGTTGAGTCGATCCAACCCACAGTGACTCCTCCTTGGGTTTCCAGGGAAGTATCTCTATGGAAGTAGGTTGCCCAATCTTCCTTCTGAGGAGTGGCTGGTGGGTTTGAACTGCCAGACTTCTGGTTAGCAATCAAATACCTTAGGCACTACCAAGAAAGATGAAATGCTTGGGGATAAATCTTACCAGAAACACAAAAGACCCATACAAAGATAACTACAAAACACTACTCAAGAAAGTGTAAGAGATCTACATAAATGGAAGAACATACCATGCTCATGGATAGGAAGATTGGACATTGTGAAAATGTCAATACTATCCAAAGCAATCTATACATTCAATGCAATACCAATCCAGATTCCATCAAAACTCTTTAAGGGCATGAAAAACTAATTACTGATTTTCTATGGAAAGGAAAGAGACCTTGAATAAGCAAAGCACTACTGAAGAAGAATAAAGCAGGAGGTCCCACACTCCTGGATCCCAAACCTATCATACAACCACAGTAATCAAAACAGCCTGCTATTGGTACAATGACAGACACATAGACAAGTGCAACAATTGTGAACCCAGAAATAGATCCATTAACCTATGGTCAACTGATCTTTGACAAAGGGCTGAAATCCATTAAATGGAGAAGAGATAGTCTCTTTCACAAATGGTACTGGCAAAATTGGATACCCATTTGCAGAAAAATGAAACAAGATCCTTACTTCACACCACACACAAAAACGAACTTCAGATGGATCAAACAGTTAAATGTGAAACCTAAAACTATAAAGTTCATCAAAGAAAAATTAGGGGCAAAATTAAAAAAACAAACCAAACTCACTGCCGTCAAGTCGGAGCCAAGTCAGAGCAACCCCTTCTTGGATTTCCGAGGCATTATCACTACAGAAGTAGATTGCTCAATCTTCTTTCTGATGTGTGGCCCTAATTTATCGCATAAATAGACTATCAAACATGTGCATCAAAAGACTTCTTCAAAAGAGTAAAAAGAATCTACAGCTTGGGAAAAAAGTTTCAGCAATGACAGATCTGACAAAAGACTTATCTCTAAAATTTGTAGAAAACTCTAACACCTCAACATCAAAAATGCAAACAATCCAGTTTGAAAATAGACAAAAGAGATGAACAGACAATTCACCTAAGAAGATATTCAGGTGGCCAACAAACACATGAGGAAATGTTCATGATCATTAGCCATTAGAGAGAAGCAAATCAAAACAACAGTGAGATACTATCTCACCCTAGCATTAATAACAAACTTCAACAAGGCAGAAAATAACAAATGCTGGCAAGGATGTGGAGAGATTGAGATTCTCATACTCTGCTGGAAGGACTGTAAAATAATACAACCATTGTGGAAATCAGTATGTGTTGTCGTTGTTGTTATGTGCCTTCGAGTCAGCCCTGACTCATAGCGACCCCTCCTTGGGTTTCCGAGGCAGTATCACTACGGAAGTAGGATTGCCCAACCTTCCTTCCGAGGAGTGGCTGGTGGGTTTGAACCGCCAGCCTTCTGGTTAGCAGTCAAGTGCCTTAGCCACTATGCTACCAGAGCTCCCGGAAATCAGTATGGCTATTCCTTAAAAAGTAGAAATACCATTTGTCCTAGCAATCTCATTACTAGGTATATATCCTAAGGAAATAAGAGCCAGGACACAAAATAGATATATACACACCTATGTTCATCGCATCACTGTTCACAACAGCAAAGAGATGGAAATAACCTAAGTGCCCATCAATGGAAGAATGGATAACCAAACTGTGGTACATACACACAATGGAAGACTATGCAACATTAAATAATAATGGAGAATTTGCAAAACAGCACATAACATGGGTGAACTTGGAGCACATTATGCTCTGTGAAATAAGTAAATCACAGAAGGACAAATATTGTATTAGTTCACTATTGTAAAAAGTCAAGGAAATTGGAGAGATCAATCATGGGAGAATAGAAGTCTTGTGTATGCACTGGGAGACAGCTTGGTGGGCAGGAGTGCATGGCAGGGAAAGACATAGGAAAGAGGTAACTCTGGGGAGATAGTGGGAAGAGAGCTGTTGCATCGTGGGGAACTGTAGTCAATGACGTGAGACAAAGCATATGTGAACTGCTGTATGGAAAATGAATTTGCTCTGTAAACTTCCACCCAAATCACAATAAAAAAAAATAAAAAAGTCAAGGAAAGGTTTATATATGGAAGGAAATTTTCTTCATTGGTTATCAGGGATGGGAGGGGCAGAGAGGGAAAATTTCTAGATAGGTTGGGGGGAAAATAAATAAATAAATGTTGTTGTTGTTGTTGTTGTTGTTGTTATGTGCCATTGAGTCAGCCCTGGCTCATAGCGACCCCTCCTTGGGTTTCCAAGGCAGTATCACTACGGAAGTAGGATTGCCCAACCTTCCTTCCGAGGAGTGGCTGGTGGGTTTGAACCGCCAGCCATCTGGTTAGCAGGCAAGTGTCTTAGACACTATGCTACCAGAGCTCCCAAATATATATATATATATATATATATACATATATATATATATATATGTATGTATGTATGCCAAAGACTATTAGAGGTTACCTGGGGTAGGAAAGAGGGAGAAAGGGGAAGCTTTTGTTTGTGGGGCATTGAGTTTATGCTAATGGCTAATGGTGGTGGTATATTTTGGAAAGGAATAGCAGTAATGGTGGCACAATATGAAATATGTCACCAGTGTTCCTGAGCTATAAATGTGCAAGTTGCTTTGTTGATGAATGTCTTATTGTGTGTGTTTTCACTACAATAAAAGTAAACAACAACAACCAAAAAGATGTATAGAAAGCAAAGAGCAAAATGGTAGACATAAATCCATTCATTAAAAATAGTAAGAAGAGTCTATGACCAGCATGGTGACATTGGGGAAAGGAAAGACACTGAAATGTACACAAAAGATATAGACAACAAAAAAACTGATAGTGGTGGTCACATCCACTAGGGATGACTTTTGACTCAACGGCATATAACAACAACAAGGAAACTAACAAGTGATGATGAGGATGTGAAGAAATTGAAAACCTCATACATTGCTGGTGAGAATGTTAAATGGTGCTGGTTTTCTGGAAAAATGCAGTTTGCCAGTGTTAAACCCAGATTTACCATATGACCCAGAAATTCCCCTCCTAGGTATATACCCAAAAGAAATGAGAACATATATCTACACAGAATATTCATATTGTTATTCATCATAACAAAAAGGTGGAAAAAAATCCACATGTCCATCAGTTGATAAAAAAATAAAGTGTGGTCTGCTAACCAGAAGTTTGACCATTCAAACCCACCAGCTGCTAGGCAGAAGAAAGATGGGGGGAATCCAAGTCTATGAAGATTTACCATCTTGGGAACCTCATGGGGGTCACTATGAGTCAGACTTGACTTCTTGACTTGATGGAAGTGAGTTAGGTTTTCTTTTTTTTTTTTTTTCCAGGTATATCCAGAAAATGAATACTATTCAGTCATAAAAAAGAAGGAAGTTCTGATACATGCCTCAACATGGATGAAACTTGAAAACACACTGAGTGAACAAAGCTAGTCACAAACAACCACATTTGCATGATTCCAGTCATATGAAACATGCAGAATAGACAAGTCTATAGAGTCAGAAAGCTGTGGTTGTCCACGGCTAGGGGAGTTGGAAGGAAATGGTGAGCGACTGCTAATGGAGTATGAAGTTTCTTTGGGGAATGATAAAAATGTATTAAAATTGATGTGGTAATTATTACTCACTCAATGAATATACTAAAAACCATTAAATTTTACAATTTAAATGTCAAATCATATGATATATGAATTATATCACAATAAAGATGTCTCTTTTAAAAGGGATCACAAGAAGCAAATATGAGAATCAGCTATCTTAAGTCAGACACTAAAGAAACTTGTAAAAATGTAAATCAAAATCATTCTACTTACTTTTTGTTTGTTCATTTTGAAAATGTAGTTGTTTTCACTAAAAATTTTATTTATGTAATGAGTTTACTAATATTTTAAAAGTTGTTTTAGGTTTAAATTCCAATACAATAAATAAAAACTTTTTGAGTCCTCAATAATTTTTAAGACTGTAAAGGGTGCCTTTCAAAAATATCTGTAAACTTTTGAGTTAGAGGACATCTATCTTTAAAAAAAAAAAGCACACAGGGTTAACAAGAGGAAGAGAAGGAAAGCAACAGAAATTGGTGACCCCTGGGCCAAGGAAAGAGTATTTTAGGAAGAAGGGAATGTCCAGTTATAGCATGTACTTCTAGGAAGTTAAAAAACTAAGAGATGTAATTAGTAAAGTGCCTGTAAAGTGGATAAAATTTTCTGTCTGCTGTAGGTGACCTCCTGGGAGTGATGAAGGAGAGAGGATGACTCCTCTCTCCTTCATCACTCCCAGGAGGTCACTACAGCAGAGAGAAGATGACTTGAGGAGTGGAAGAGAGAGTTGACCAGAGACATGCAATATGTTTGCTAGGCAGTGATGAGGGTTGGCAATGCAGAATTTTCAGAGCATCCCTCCCTAAAATGTGCGACTTTCTCCAATTGCTGGACACTGCTCATCATGTAAAGCCATTGTTAATTGGCTCTAGAAGCTGTCCACAGAGTGTCTTTTAGAAATTGCCTGTCTCTTCCACCTGGGAGGCCTGTTACAGAAATATAACATTGGATGAACAGAAATTGTTTTGGAATGTGTAGTACAGGCCCAGATCGTGGCTCCTATAGGTCTGAGTTTGCACACCAGGTGTGAGCTGCACTGCATGCCAAAGAAGGAAATCGATGAGTGGGAAGGAGGGAAACTCTAAGGAGCACAGGCATTGCTAAAACCCACTGTCCAAGCTCAGGTATTTCTAAAACAGGAGCTCAGGCATTGCTGAAATCCACTACCTGAGGACATCTTCTCTGTATGGGATGACTTCACATGATGCACAGTGTTTCCCTGAAAGAATGCACAGTGTTCACTGTGAGGTTACAATGTTTCTCCCAGTGAGATAAACCAAAACCAAACTCACTGTCCTCAAGTGGGACCTGACTTGTAGCGACCCCTCCTTGGGTGTCTGAGGTGATATCATTACAGAAGTAGATTGCCTAATCTTCCTTCCGAGGAATGACTGGTGAGTTTGAACTGCCAGCGTTCTGGTTAGCAGTCAAATTCCTTAGGCACTATGCTACCCCCCACACAGCCCTGTGAAGATTTAACATTTTAATGAGATATGCTAGGATTGCCATCTTTGTATCCCTTACTGCATATGCTTAACCTGTAATCATATGAAATGGCATGTATAACATGATTGTAATGTAATCCCACCCTATAAAAGAAACCTGAAGACTGCATAGAGGTAGACAGAATCTGAGGGATTCCCCTCTCTGTCTCAGCTCATGCACAAACTTAATAAAAGCTATGCTTTTTGCTTTTCACCTTGGTGTGTCTTTATTATCTTAAATCCTTTCAGACAATGAACACAGCAATTGACTACTATCAACTTGGGACTCCAGATGGGACTCACAATTTGGGTACTCCCAGATCCATGGTCTGCCCTGGGCTGCCAGGGTTGATAGCTACACCACATGTGCACTGGAACTATTTCTTTCAGAAATTGGCTTTTTGAGCCTGTGCAGCACAGATAGCTACGGACTCAATGGTACCACTGTCAATGAAGAATTTGGAGATGCTTAACAGCATCATTTGTTTAGTACACAGGAAAGGAAATGGAATAATAATAATAAAAAAATGTATTAAAAGCTTTTCTGACTTTGTGGAAAAACAAAGGTTTGCAGAAGAAATGTAATATTTTTTTTCCAAAAACAAAAGGGAAGATTTCACAAACAGAACCAGAGGAGGAAGACCTGTAAGTTGGGCATAAAGAATTCTAGCTCTTCTAGTTCTAGGCCTCTGTGGACCATTCATCAGCCCCTAGGAATCTCCTGGAATCTGAGGTCCTAACTCCTTCTCTTACCCACAGTGGTGCTAGATTTGGACTAGGGAAAGGGCAAATGCTCCTGCTCCAGCAAGTCCCAGACCCAAATGCCAAGGACCCAATGGTCAACCCTGGATGCTTTAGGTGCCTACCCCTTTTTACACCTCTGATTTATTCAGTTGGAAAAATAATTTGCTGTCCTATTGGGAAGACCCCAAAAGAAAGCTTCACCTCTTTGCTTCCTTTTTTAAGACTCATAACCCCATGTGGGCAGATTATCAGGTATTATATGACAGTTTGCTCACTCCAGAGGATAGGATGGTATTTGAAAAAAATAAAAAATTAAAGAGGAAGCAGATTTCCTTCATCATTTAGAGGCCAACCAATATTTAACTGATGAAATAGATTTCCCTACAGAAAAGCCAGCTTAGGACCCAAATACCCAAGATAGACTTGGGCTCCAAGCTCATTACGGAAACTGTTTATGAAATAGACTGAGAGAGAGTGTCCCCAAACAGATAAATTTAAATAAAATATGTAATGTGAAACAAAAGTCAGAGGAAGACCCCTCAGTTTTCTGAAAGATACATTAATTTAGATCCTGAAAGTCTTGACAATGCACAAATGATCAATGTGATTTTCATAGAGCAGAGTGCTCCTAATATTAGAAAGAAATTTCCAAAAGTAGATAGTGGAGTGGGAATGGAAATTTCACAATTAATGAATATTGCCTTCAACTTCCATACAAATCAAGAACAGGTACATGGGGGAAAAAAAAAAAAAAAAGAAGTATAGAAAATGAAAGCACAGGCATCACTATTAGAAGTGGCCTTCAGTCAAGGTAAGAAAAGGGGCCCATCTATACAGAATTATCCCCAATGGAGAAAAACCCAGTGTATTTGGTGCAAGCAGGATGGACATTAGAAGAGAGAATGCCCTAATAAACAGGGGTCTAATAGAGAGGAACATGACAAACTAGAACATAAAGTAAAGAAAGAGCCTCCCCATACCTAAACTTAAACTTAAACTCTGCACAATATTCAGAAGATTCAGAGTTACAGGGACTGGGGGCAAAATTTGCATTCAGCCCTGATGAATCCCTGGTTAAAATGAAAGTTGGGAGAGAAATAATAGACTTTTTATTAGATACAAGAACTATTCATTTAGTTTTAAATAATTCAAAGTGATCTTTCTCAAAAACAAGGGTATTGAAAATGGAGGTAACAGGAAAGAAAAGTACCCAAAATTTTATACAACCAATAAACTACTATGTTGGCAATAAAACTTTAACTCATGATTTTCTTTACTGTCTGAATGGTACCTCTGCTAGGAAGAGACCTACTGTGTAAATTGCAAGTTCAAATTAACTTTCAAAAAGTTACTTTTACTGTACCTCCTGAGTAGGGCTGGAAAATATAAGTCTCTCTCCTGGGTATTCAGATTGAAACAGTAAATCTTCCACCTAAAATAGACCTCAGGGTAGCCCCAAAAAGTTTGGACTAATGAGAAGC
Organism: Orycteropus afer afer; assembly: GCF_000298275.1. Lineage (NCBI taxonomy): Eukaryota > Metazoa > Chordata > Mammalia > Tubulidentata > Orycteropodidae > Orycteropus > Orycteropus afer. The sequence goes on along the minus strand of NW_006921983.1, from coordinate 1,127,933 downwards.
CAGAACAAGCAAGGAGCGCAGTATATGTGACTATCGAACTACTGCCAGGAATCTTGCCTCTGCATGTGCAAAAATACCCACTCTGCATGGAGGCTCAAATCAAATTGAAACAAATTTTAAATCTGTTTCTCAAATATGAATTATTATGGAAGAGTCAATCTCCTTTCAACACCCTGATACTACCCATCAAGATGATAAACTCAAATGAGTACCAATTTGTCCAAGACCTCCAAGGTATAAACCGAGTATCTGTGTCTATCCATCCTGTTGTCCCTAACCCCCACACTCTGTTATCAGCCTTCCCAAGTCAATTTGCATGATTCTAAACCCTAGATTTAAAAGATGCCTTCTTCTGCATTCCAGTGAAGAAAATAGCCTATAGATCTTTGCAATGAATGGGAGGACCCCAAGAGTGGCACAAAAGAACAGCTATGTTGGACTGTATTCTTTTAAGGATTTAAAAGCAGCTCCACCCTCTTTAAAGTCACTCTGGTAAAAGATTTAAGAGGATTACAACTGCAGAACAGAATCCTTTTGCAGTATGTTAATGATTTGTTGATAACCAGTGAAACTAAAAAGATTCTCTAGCTAACACCATCATAAAGTTCAACCTGTTGGCATCATCTGGATATCAAGTGTCTGGGACCAAGACCCAATTATCTCAACCCAAAATGAGGTCATGGATTTTTACATTCTTAGGGACAATGAGAACTGATGCCAGAAATGAAAGAGGCCATCAGCAGGCTGGTGGTCTCTCATACTCACCACCAACTATGAGGCTGGATCTCTTAACTTTGGCTTAATTGCAAAATTGCTGTATGATGCCACTGAAGGTATGGACTCTGATCCATTCTATATTGGACAGAGAGCCAAAAACAGGGCATTGACACCCTGAAACTAAGACTGACAGAAGCCTCAGATTTGGGCCTCCCAGATCTGGGCAACCTTTTGAATTCTATCTCCATGAACATCAGGGGACAACAGCAGAAGTTTTAACTCAGTTTTTGAAAAGCTGGAAAAGGCCAGTGACCTATTTTTCAAAGCCCCTCGAGCCTGCTGCCAAGGGCTGGCCCACCTGCCTCTGAACTGTGGCGGCCACTAACCTTATTTTAAAAGAAGCTGAAAAACTTAGTTTCAGTGACTTCATTTATCCTCAAACAGTTCTTAGCATCGTAGAACAAAAGGACCCATTGGCTGACTCTCAGGTATTTGACCCAATACCAAGCCAACCTATTGGACAGTCCAGAGGTAACCTATCAGGTGACAACCAACTTAAACTCAGCCATCCTACTTCCTCAACTACCAATAGAGACCATCTCTTATGACTACATCCAAGTAATCTGGGAGATATATTCCAGTCCATCAGACCTAATAGATAGCCCCCTTGAGAATGTAGATGCTGAGTACCACACAGATGATAGTAGTTTCATTAAGAATGGAAGGCAGAAACTGGATGTGCTACTGTCACAGCCTGGAAGCAGTTGAAGCTGACCACTAACTGGATATTACTTCTGCCTAGGAAGCAAAATTGCTAGCCATGATAAAACCAAGCCAAATGCATTGCCATTGAGTCGATTCCAACTCATAGTGACCCCCCCCCCCGGGTTTCCAAGGCATAAATCTTTATGTGGATGGGCCGGTGGGTTCAAATCATTGACCTTTTTGTTAGCAGCTAAATGCCTTAACCACTACACCACCACAGCGAATTGCTAGCCATGCTAAAAACCAAATCAAATTCACTGCCATTGAGTCAACTCCAACTCAAAGTGATTCCTACTGGGTTTCCAAAGGTGTAATTTTTTTTTACAAAAACAGTGTGAAGAAGAAAGCATCTTTTTTCTGCAGAGTGGCTGGTGGGTTTGACCACTGATCTTTTGTTTAGCAGCAAAATGCCTTACACACTATGCCCCCAGAGATCCTTTTAGCCATAACAACAACAACAACAAAAAACTGCTATTGAGTCGATTCCAACTCATAGTGATCCCCTTTGGGTTTCAAAAGCAGTAAATCTTTACAGAAATAGACTGGTAGGTTTGAACTGCCAACTTCCTGGTTATCAGTCAAATGGCTTAGGGACTGCACCACCAGAACTCTTTAACCATGACAAAACCAAAACTGAATCAAACTCGCTGCCATCGAGTCAAATCTGACTCATAGTGACCCCCACTGGGTTTCTGAGGTGGTAAATCTTTATGAAAATAAGTAATTACCCCATCTTCCTTCCATGGAGCAGCTGGTGGTTTTGAATCTTCAACATTCTTGTTAACATTCAAATGCCTTAGGCACCATGCCACCAGAGTTCCTTTAGCCGTGATTTAAGGAAAAAAAAAAAAAAAACTCTCAAAAGGAAAGAATGTTAACATATACACTGATTCAGAATATATTTTTAAGGTTCTCCATGCCTATGGAGTTATCTAGAAGGAAATGGAACTACTTATTTCTACCCAAAAGATTATTACACATGCCTCTGCAGTTCTTCAACACCTGGAAGCTATTCACCTACCCCAAAAAGTGGCTGTCATGTACTGCAAACCTATCAGAAAAGAGAGACTTAAATAATCAAGGGCAACTCTTATACAGATAAAACAGCAAAGAAGGACAAAGCTAATTCTATTCTGAATTTTCAGACTCGTTTAATTCTCAAAATCTTTTTATAGGAATTAGAAGAGCCAGAATATTCAGAAAAGTAATTAGAAGCTGCCCAAGAGTGGGGAGTATCTTGTTCATTTGAAAAGTGAAAGTACATTCCAAACAATAATGTAATAATCCCAAAATATATGCTACAGTTTTTATTAAAGAGTTCATAAATCTTCTCACTTTAATCAAAAATCCATGTATGAGTGGGTGAAACAACACATCTTGAGATTTGGACCACACTCAATTGTCCAACAGGTAAGCAAAGTTTGTGCAAAGAATAATCCAAAAGTCCAAAGCCTCCTTTAGCTGGGATTTAAACCAAGGGGTATATCCCTCTGAGCAGTGGCAAGTAAACTTTGCTGATATGCCATGTACAGTCAAAAACTTTAGATATATAGTGGTATTTGTAGACATCTTCATTGAATGGGTAAAGACATTTCTTTGCAGAACCAGCAAAATGAGAAGTTGTGAAAGCACTAAATCAAGAAATCATCCTACATTTTGGCCTACCCATCAAGATTGAAAGTGATAATGAGTTATACTTTGTAACAGAAGTAACTCAAGGAGTTGCTCATACATTGGACATCACCTGAAAATTACATTTGATCTGGAGACCTCAGTGAAGTTAATGAACCAAACTGTCAAGGGACAAATAGGAAAAATTTGCCAAGGAGCAAAATTAACATGAAGAGAAGCCTTGCCAGTTGCCCTGTTATGGGTTTGCATAGCACCTAGAAATAAATTAAAGCTGAGACCATTTGAGCTCCTACTTGGCTGGCCCTTTTCCAGAAACCCTGGGCTAATGAATGAAGATCAACTCTATGTATTGGGGAATGAGGGAATCTGTTCTTACTAGAAGGGTTTGTCTCTTTGCTTTCTTCTATTCACAGGTTCTCTTAGTTGTGACATAAATATTTCTTTGACATTCTTGCTTATCATTTCCTTCCAGTGGAACAAGTCCTCCTACAAATCTAGAAAGATGAACCTCTTCAACTGAAGTGGAGAGGACTTTATACCATTCCTCTGACCACACACAGCACAGTGAATTTGGAAGGAGTAAAACCTTGAACCCACTACACTCACATCAAGAAATCTCCACCCATTTAAAATGAGGAAATAAGTCAAGGCAATTGTAAAATGAAACCCATGAAAAACCTCTGATTTTGCTTTAAACAATAAGGTCCTGACTAAGCCTTCTCTATTATTTCTTTGTAACCTATTATTTGTGTCTTTCATGAAAGTGGCTGAAAATTTAACACCCTCATCCAACTTCAGCAGACCTTATTGAATAAAACCCAATGGTCCAACAACTGCTAGGTGTATTCTCACTTTCTCTTACTTGGTGCCTGTCCCACTTCATCAGGAATACTGAATTAAGGAAGAGGGAGCATACTTAATTAATACCAACAAGAGCATTGACTAAATTCAGAACAATGGCTAAGAACACAAATCCTGCCCACATTGTGTATCTGTAGGACCCCATTCAGATGCATTGCCTCTGTGGGACAGTAACCCCATTGCAATAAAATGTGGACAGCTGACATCCAAAATGAAATTTGTACAGATTGTGATGATGAGACTTCTAAGTATGTTGATCATGTCACAATAATTTCTGATTGTCCTGGATTTTATGTAACTAACCAGAGCATTGCCAACGCTATTTTCCAGTTCCTATGAACCACATTCTCTCAGACACCCCCTGACCATGAGGGAACTTATAACTTGGGTTGGATTTGAGCAGGAGGGTTTCACCTCCTTGTCCTTGAAGAAGTCCTTTACTCCAATAGAAACAACTACTGCTCCCATCACAGTGCTTCAGACTTAACCTGCAGCATTCAGGAAAAAGCTCTAATGAATTTAATAAGTATAATGAGAGTTGGGAAATACTGTGATGATGCCCATGTCTTACATCAATTTGTTTAAAATATTTCTATTTCTTTAAAGACCCTTCCTAATTCAACTACAAACCAAGGTCAACTCCATCCAGAAGGTAATTCTTCAAAATACAGCTGCCATAGATTTAATGCTGGCAACACACATGTGTATATACTGATAGCACTTGCTGCTCATCAGTCAGTGTCTCAGGCCAGATATAGCAATATCATAAGGCCCTTAGCGGAACTGTTAAAAAACTTCAACAAGATAGAGCCACTGCTCTACAAGAGTTAACCCCTTCAGGACTTGGAGTTGACTTCACATGGCTCACTTTGTGGTTCCCCAACCTTGGATGGTTAAAATCATTGTTATAACAATACCAGTCTTAATCTTGGAAATATACATATGTTATATCCAGTGCTTACCCACTTGTCTTTCAGCCTTTCAACCCTCAAAGGTGCAGGCAGTTCTCCAGGTCAATCCAATTCCCTTATCGTTATCTTACCAAATATTACATGAGTTAGAATAAACCTGTAGAACAAGAGATGCCATTCAATTAAAGATGCATCAATAGTGTCAAAGCAGGGAGAATGATGCACAGTATTCAACTAAAAGAGTGCACAGTGTTCATTAGTTTTACAATATTTCTCCCAGCGAGAGAAGAAAAGTAAAATGTAGCTTTTGAGAAACAACAAATAGTCATGAGGTTTGGTGACCCTGGAAAAGCCCGAAGCTGGGTAAGAGGTGATATTGTTGTTGTTGTTGTTGTTATGTGCTGTCAAGTCAGACCTGACTCATAGCCACCTCTCCTTGGGTTTCCAAGGCAGTATCACTATGGAAGTAAGTTGCCCAAACTTCTTTCCAAAGGAGTGGCTGATAGGTTTGAACTGCCAGCCTTCTGGTTAGCAGTCAAGTGCCTTAGGCACTATGCTATCAGAGCTCCTAAGAGGTGACATTAGCATATTCAAAATCACACCCATGGGCAGAGATTTAACATTATAGTGAGACATGCTAAGGATCACCATATTTGTATCTCTTACTGTACATGCTTAACCTGTAATCATATAAAATGACATATATGGCATAATTGCAATATTATCCCCACCCTATAAAAGAAACTTGGAGAGTGCATAGAGGCAGACAGAATAAGAAGGATTCTCCTTTCTGTCTCACCTCATGCACAAACTTAATAAAAGCTGCATTTTTTGTTCTTCACCAGAGTGTCTTTTTTTATTCTTTTTTAAAAATTATTTATTTACTTTTGGACTTCTGGTGAGATGGTGAAATAGGCAGACAAGCTACACAGACCCTCTTCACCAAAGGAAAGATAACCCAATTGACAGAGACACAGAAAATAATCCTGGAGCTCTGAGCTTTGAAAGGAGGTATACAGAAGTAGATTAGGCACCAACTAGTGGAAAAACCTGAATGAAAACAGTAAGTATGGAGGGGATCAGAGCAGTGGACTGTCAGCTACTCTGATGGGACCAACAGCCTGAATATTTCCAAGTGGTGTTGGGACCTGAGAATCTACCTCAGGTCAATTCACCAAAGAATTCACATCAGGCCAATTCACATCAGGCCTAGTCATCAAAGGCTGCAGGGATGACTATGCTGGTGGCCTATGACTAGGAAGGAAAACAGCAAGGAGGGAGACCATTATGGATATGAGCTATGAGCTATGGAGTTCCTACAGTTTGAAGGCACAGCTATTTTGATTGTTTACCAGCAGCAGCCATTTTGGATATTTAAAGTGACTGAGGGCATAGTCATTTTGAATCTTTACAAGCACTGCCCATTTTGGATATTTAAAGTGACCTAGGGCACAGCCATTTGGAATACTTACAAGTGGTAGCCATATTGGATTTTAAACTAACAGCATTTTCATTCAGATTCCAGGAACCTAAGAATAGGCTCTGTTTGCCAAGGAGGGCAGGGACATACAGGAGGCTGAAAATGGGAAAGGAGACAGGTGATGAATGTATAAGTGTTGTCAAGTAGTGAATAGAGTAACACAGAGCCCTGCTTTCATAAATAACATGCAAAGAAAAAAAAATCTTGGGTAACTCACTCCAACAAACAGTAACCAATTAAATATAAACACAAAAACATCACAATGCCTTGGAGACAACAGAGCATCATAGTCCACACAAAGAAACAAGATAAAGCAGGAGAAACAACGGACCAGGATACAGACCCAAAACAAATACCTGAGTAAGAAACAGCATTGGAACTCCCTGATAAGGAATTCAAAAGAATTATATTTAGGTAATAGCAATGGATTGAAAGACAGATCAAGGAAAACACTGACAAAATTAAGGAAAACACAAACAAAACCCTAAAACAATCTTGAAAGACAATACAAGAACAAAATGACAAAATAAATGAAAAATTAGAAATGATACAAAATCTACAGATAGAAATCCAGAAGATTAATACTAAATTTTCAGAAATAGATAACACATTGAACAGGCAAAAGAATAGAATTGAATCAATGGAAGACAGAATTAGTGAGACTGAAGACAAATACCTGAATATGTCTTTGGAAAGGGATCAATCAGAAAGATCAAAATAAAATGAAGAAACCCTAAGGTTCATGTGGGATACCATCAAGAGGAATGACCTACAAGTAATCAGAATTCCAGAACAGGAAGAGAAAAAGAAAACCACAGAGAAAATTGTCAAAGATTGGTTGGAAGAGAATTTTCCTAGTATGATGAAAGATAAGAATATATCCATTCAAGAAGTCCAACAAACACCAAACAGGATAGACCCCAAAAGAAAATCACCAAGACATCATCATCAAACTCACCAAACCCAAAGACAAAGAAAGAACCCTGAAAGCAGCATGGGGAAAATGAAGTTACCTGCAAGGGGCCACCAATAAGCCTAAGTTCATAGTTTCTCAGCAGAAACTATGCAGGCTAGAAGACAATGGGATGGTAGATACAAAACCCTGAAAGAGAAGAATTACATACACAGCAAAATTGTCTTCAATATGATAGTGAAATTAGGACATTTCCAGATAAGCAGAAATTAAGAGCATTTGTTAAAACCAGACAAACATTAAAAGAGATACTAAAGGAAGTCCTTTGAACAGTGAATCAACAACAGTAAACAACAATTAACCATTAAAACACATGATGACATAACCAAGAAACCAATCAATTATGGAATTATCCCAAGTAAAAAAGCCTACAAGATTGTAAACAAGGAACCAGAGACATCAATTGAAAAATGAGGACAACTACAAACCAAAAAATTGTGTAGTTACAGAACTTTAAATGGTAGGGAAGTCAAGACAATCACAAGATAGAACGGACTGTTCTAAACTTGGGAAGAAAATTATAAATCAGGTAAGATGGTGGAATAGGGAGAAAGACTACACAAACCCTCTTCAACAAAGAAAAGGGGAACCAATTAACATAGACACAGAAGATAATCTGGATCCCTGAGTCCTGAAGGGAAGAATATAGAAGTGGACTAAACCCCAACTAGCAGAAGAATTTACATGAAAATACCAAAAAAGGAGACATACAGAGCTGTGGTCTGGCAGCTATCCTGAGCAAGCCTGACAGCATGAAAGAGACAGCTTGGAGAGTGCTGAGTGGTGGTAGGACCTAAGAATTAACCTAAAAATCTTCCCTGCTACCAGGGACTGCACAGAGGACTGCTCTGGTGGTTGGGGAATAAAACTCGAAGCACCAGCGAAGAGAAGGGCGGGCTGAGCTGTGGACTTTTGCCTGTCAGGAGGATGCCGCCATTTTGAATGCTTACAAGCAGCTTGATCATTTTGGATACTTAAAGAGACAGTGTTCTCTGAGATTGCAAGGGCTTAAGAACAGGTTCTGCTTGCCAGTAACCCCAAGGACACGCCAGATCTGGATGACTGAAAAGTTTTTTGATGACTGTTCAGTTGTAATTTTTGTCTAATTGAGTGGGAGACAGCAACAGTCCCCATAAGACACAACTACACACACATCTCCTGCAACTTCACTTACTGACCGAGAGCCACCACCTCCTTCTCAATCAACGGGCCAATGATAAAAAACCACCAAGAATAGCCTGAATCACCCTTGGCTGCTCTTCACAAAGAGTTAAAAGAGATCTTAATATAACAATGCCACGATATCTCAGAGACAATAGACAATCACAGTCCATACAAAGAAGCAAGATAAAGTAGTAGAAACAAGGGAACATGATACAGATCCAGAATATATCCCTGAGGAAGAAGAAGCTTTGGAATTCTCTGATAAGGAATTCAAAAGAATAATATTTAGGCATCTTCAAAGGACTGAGAAACAGACCAAAGAAAGTACAGAAAAAAAAAGTACAAGAATTTTGGAAGAAAATATAAGAAGAAAATGACAAAATAAATAAAAATTTAGAAATGATTCTAAATCTACAGACAGAAATCCAGAAGATGATTACTAAATTGTCAGAAATAGATAAAACTTTGGAAGGGCAAAGGAATAGAATTCATCCAATGGAAGACAGAATTAATGAGATTGAAGACAAATACCTGAATACTTCTTTGGAAAGGGAACAATCAGAAAAAAAATCAAAACAAAATGAAGAAAGCCTAAGGTTCAT
>NW_006921983.1:1104473-1107159 GCF_000298275.1 Orycteropus afer afer | reverse complement strand
TGGGACTCTCATACACTGCTGGTGGGACTGTAAAATGGTACAACCATTGTGGAAAGCAGTATGGCGATTCCTTCAAAAGTTGGAATTAGAAATACCATTTCACCCAGCCATTCCTTTACTAGGTATTCTAAAGAAGTGAGAGCCATGACAAGAACAGATATATGCACACCCATGTTCATCGCAGCACTATTTACCATAGCCAAAAGATGGAAACAACCTAGGTATCAATCAACTGAGGAATGGATAACCAAACTATGGTACATACACACAATGGAATACTATGCCACCCTAAAGAATAATGTAGAATCTGCAAAACACTGCATAACGTAGATGAGCTTGGAGGACATTATCCTGAGTGAAATAAGTCAATCACAAAAGGACAAATATTGTATTAGTCTGTTATTGTAATAGTCAAGGAATGGTTTATCTATGGAAGGAAATTTTCTTTGTTGGTTACCATGGGTGGGAGGGGAGGGAAGGGAACACTGTTAGATAGATAGAGATAAGTATTGATTTGAGTGAAGAGAAGGGCAATGTACCCAGTGTGAGTGATCATTATGGTGGCAATGAGGAAGAGAAAGACAGAGAGAGGTATATGGGAAGTACTGACAACAAAAATGAACCCTTTTGCACATACAGTACTGCATTGTCATTGAAGGTAAACATGGGTATACAGGTGGATTGATGGGTGGACAGATGGGTGGACAGGCTGAATTAGTAGGTATGTCTTTGAAGTGGGGAGTTTACCCAAGAACATGTATAGGGTTGGCAGACAACAGTCCTATAAGTTTATGTGTATGATCTGAATTCCCAGATATATAGTAGAGCTCAAAAGAGGTAAGGTGGTGGTCACTTCTTTGTCACAGTCAGCTATCCAGAGGGATCGAGTAGTTGAACCTGTGGGCACGGGATCATAGTCGCAGGGACATCAAGCTCAATTGGCATAACAAACTACACAAAACATTGTTCCATCTCCTACTTTGGCGAGTAGCAACTGGGATCTTAAAAGCTTCCAAGCTGCCATCTAGATACAACAATGGGTCTTTCCTTGTCCAGAGCAAAGAAGAATGAAGAAAACCAAAAATGCATGAATACAATCAGTCCTAGTGACTGGTACACCATCCACTCTGCAGCCTATATGACTATGAAACCAGAAGAACTAGATGGTGCCCACCTACCACTGTCAACCACTTGGAAGGGGATCTATGTAGGAGATCCTGGATAGAGAGGGAGAACAATGTGAACAAAACTCAAAATCATTTGGAGGAATGAAAAAAGCGGGGGGGACTAGGTTTGCTGGTCCGATAGAGCCTGATGGAACCGCTGAGACTATGGCCCCTAGCTGCCCATCAGGTCTGGAATTGAATCCACACTTGTGGTTTCCAGCCAAGCAAAAGACAGGCATATGAGTTGAACATTTACCTGAGGTAGATACAGTCCTTGGAGAGAACAATCATGGGAGAAAGAAGGGCTGCTTATGCACTGGGGGACAATTCAGGGAGCAAGAGGGCATGGAGAGATGGACACAGGGAAGAGGTAATTTTCAGGAGGAAGTGGGAGGGGAGCTGTTGCATTGTGGTAAATTGTGGTCAATGTCATGAGACAATGTGTATGTGAACTGCTAGGTGGAAAGTGAATTTGCTCTGTAAATATTCACCCAAATCACAATAAAAAAAAAAATATATAAATCACAGGGTAACCTCAAAGAAAAAAGATAAATCTTCACATCAAAATAAAAAAGAGGACCAGGACAAATATTTAGCAAATACTAAAACAATAGCAACAAAGGAAATGATAACATGATTCATAAACAAAAGGAGCTCAGCACAGAAAATTATATGGAACCAAGAAATCAGGAACACCACAAAAAAGCACACAATAAAATGACAGCAACACATTCATACTTGTCAACAATTATTTATCTGACAAGGGACTTATCTAAAATTTATAGAAAACTCCAACACCTCAACAACAAAAAGTTTAACAATACAATTTAAAAATGGGTAGAAGACATGAATAGACACTTCACCAAAGAGGGTATTCAGGTGGCCAGCAAACACATGAAGATATGTTTACAATCATTAGCCATCAGAGAGATGCAAATCAAAACAACAATAAGATACCATCTCACCCCAGCACTAATGGCAAAGTTCAACAAGACAGAAAACTACAGATGCTGGCAAGAATATAGAGAGATTGGAACTTTCATACACTGCTAGTGGGACTGTAAAATGATACAACCACTGTGGAAAACAGTATGCTGATTCCATAAAATGCTAGAATTAAAAATCCCATTACTAGGTATATATCCTAAAGAAGTGACAGCCAGGACAGGATCAGATATATGCACACCCATGTTCCTTGCAGCAATATTTACAATAGCAAAAAGATGGAAACAACCTAGGTGCCCATCAACAGAAGAATGGGAAAACCAAACTATGGTACATACAAACAATGGAATATTATGCAACACTGAAGAATAATATAGTATCTGTAAAACTCCGCATAACATGAATGAACTTGGAGGGCATTGTGCTGAGTGAAATAAGTCGATCACAAAAGGACAAATATAGTATTAGTTCATTATTGTAAAAAGTCAAGGAAAGGTTTATAATATGGAAGGAAATTTTCTTTGTTGGTCACCAGAGGTGGCAGGGGAAGGAAGGGGACACAGCAAAAAAAAAAA
>NW_006921983.1:1097835-1104058 GCF_000298275.1 Orycteropus afer afer | reverse complement strand
CCAACCTTCCTTCCGAGGAGTGGCTGGTGGGTTTGAACCGCCAGCCTTCTGGTTAGCAGTCAAGTGCCTTAGGCACTATGCTACCAGAGCTCTATACTTCTCCAAAATATTCCACCACCACTAGCATAACCTCAATGTCTGCATAAAAAGCTTCCTCTTTCCCCCCTACCCCTGACATCCACTAATAATCTTTGGTTTCTATATACATATATATATTTTTCATCTATCTAGGAATTTTCCCTCCCCTCTCCTCCCACCCCTGTAGCCAACAAAGAAAGTTTCCTTCTATATATAAACCCTTGCTTGACTTTTTATGACAGTGGGCTAATAAAATATTTCCCTTCTGTGATTGACTCATTTCGCTTAGCATAATGTCCTCCAAGTTCATGTATGTTATGCAGTGTTTCGTGGATTCTCCATTATTTTTTAGTGTTGCATAGTATTCCATTGTGAGTATGGATCACAGTTTGGTTATCCATTCCTCCATTGATGGCAGTTGTTTCCATCTCCCTGCTATTTGAACAGTGCTGCAATGAACATGTATGTGCATATGCACCTAGGTGTGTCTTTATTGGCTTAAGTCACTCCAGGCAATTGACCGAGCAATTGGCTGGAATCACACAGACTGGAATCTCATTGCTTTTAAATGAGCATGTGAAGTTTACACTTACATGAATTTAAACACACAGGAGACAGAAAAAAAAACCTCTGTCCTGCCCAGCAGCCAGCACAGGGAAATATTAAACATCTAACTATTGAAATTACACTTGTCTCCCTACGAACCACCGACATTACTTGGGCAAGTTATTTAAATTATTTGTGCCTAGTTTCCTCAATTGTAAAATAAAGACAATAGTTCCTGCTTCAGAGTTAAATGGATTACTGCATGGATAGCACATAGAGTAAATATTAGTTGTTATCATCTTTGAGGGGGCAATGGTGGTTCAATGGTAGAATTCTCACTTTCTATGTAGGAGAACCATGATTGATTCTCAGCCAAGGCACCTCATGTACAGCCACCACCCATCTGTCAGTGGAGGATTGCACGCTGCTATGATGTAGAACAGTTTACAACAGAGCTTCCACAGTAAGATAGACTAGGAAAAAAGGCCTGGTGATCAGCTTGTAAAAATCAGCCAATGAAATCCTATGTATCACAATAGTCTAATATATAATTAATCATGGACATCAAGTAGTGTTTCGTTCTGTTGTGCATGGCATCTCCATGAGTCAATGTCATCATGTGTCAGGGGCTGGTTCAACAGAACCAAACAACAGCAACAGCATTAGCATTCTTTTTCTGGTTTGTCCCTGAGATAACCTATTGGCTCTTCTTCCTTTTACCATGCCTTTTACCAGGGTATGTATTTTAGAATCACAGAAGTTTGGGAGTGGAGGAAGATTGCATTTAACTAATACATAAAGAGGAGATTAGTGACTGAATTGTAGAGTCAGTCCTGAGAGGACATTCATGCTGTAAATGCAGGTGACCACTACTAGACTTGCAAGTCAGGGAAAGTGACAGGGCTATCAGGAAGAGTCTTTGGCAAGTAAAACCTATGGCCTGTGCCTCACAATTGTTCAGACTGATATAAAGCATAACCTGAAGTTTTGGTTTAAGCTATGTCTTGGCTAGTCAAGGCTGTCAAGAAAGAAGACTGCTGGTTTGCTAAGGTATTCTTATAAATAATTCACACCATGGGTTTGGGTTTGTTTGCTTTGGTCAAGTGTACCATTTTCATCCCTAGAAACCCTGAAAAGTACCATAACTGTTGTTGTTGTTATATGCCATCGAGTTGGACCTGACTCATAGCGACCCCTCCTTGGGTTTCCGAGGCAGTATCACTACAGAAGTAGATTGCCCATCTTCCTTCCAAGGAGTGGCTGGTGGGTGCAAATATAGTAACAAAAAATTACAATACCAATAAGTAGTATCATAGTTACATACACACGTATCTTAGTGTTTTAACTCTAAGCATGTAAAAATAAATTTAATTCTAATTACCAAAAATAAAAGCTATGAAAACTAAGGGCAGCATTAACTTTTACCCAAATCACAACAAAAATTAAAAAAAAAAAAAAAAAATGAAGGGAAGGATTTAAAAAAAAAAAAAAAAAAAGTTGCTGTGGAGTCGATTTCAACTCATGGTGATCCCATATGTGTCAGAGTAGTACTGTGCTCCATAGACTTTTTGTTGTTATATGCCGTCGAGTCAGCCCCGACTCATAGGGACCCCTCCTTGGGTTTCCGAGGCAGTATCACTACGGAAGTAGGATTGCCCAACCTTCCTTCCGAGGAGTGGCTGGTGGGTTTGAACCGCCAGCCTTCTGGTTAGCAGTCAAGTGCCTTAGGCACTATGCTACCAGAGCTCCATAGACTTTTTAGTGGCTGATTTTTCAGAAGTAGATCACTAGGCCTTTCTTCTGAGGTGCCTGTGGGTGGACTCAAACCACCAACCTATTAATAGCCAAATGTGTTAACCAGAGACTCCTAAATGCCATTAAAGAAAAATAGAAGAAAACTAGATGGTATGGAATTAGAAGACCTGGCTTCTAAGCCCAGATCTGTAAGGAGCTATGATTTTGGGTAAGCTGTCTCACCTCCCTCAGGACTTGGATTCTCCTTCTGGAAAATGGTAAGGCCACATAAGTTTTCCCTAACTAACAATAATAAATTGCTCCTAAGGGCTCCTAAGTGCTACCATCCTTGATGTTAGGTAAGAGTCACTTCGGCTCCAACCTGACCAGGACTCTCTGTCTAAAGGTGTGAAAGGACTCATTCCACTCTCTTTGCTAATAGACAGCTGATAAATGAACCAGTTCCAGTGCCCACGACCTGCACCTCAAGCCTCTCCTGTCTATGAGATCTTGTGCCAGTACCTCCAAAAGCATTTTTCATCCCAGTGCTTCTGTCTGTTTATAGATTCAACCATGCCCTCCTTGCTGGCCATCTTCTCTCCACTGCATGTTGAGAGATCTGCTTCTTTTGGCCCCTGCTTTTGGAGCAGCTGATGGGAGCTGGGGACAGCAATCTGGCTCTGGATGGTTTTTTACCTCCTCCTTATGCTATTGCACTGAACAGGGGTTGCTGTTTCATTTTGCCAAAATTACTATAAAAAGACCCTAAAATTGAAAAGTACAAATGGGAAGCCTAAAGACACCCTGACTTCTTCATTTCCCTAGGTAATTCACCAGTGGGAACAAAAAGCAAAATATGGCCAATTGGCACCTTTTTATTTCTGAGAATTTTTTTTTTTTTGTAGAGGATATGCAATACGCATGCTGCAAAACCAGCCTGGCCTCCAGCAGTCGCTGCTCAAGCCTCAGGCTGTAATTAGAAACACTGCTCACGGAGTCTCTGCCCCTCAGTCCCTGCAAAGTGGCCCTGCAGTTCCTCTCCAGAGCACATTAAAGCCTGCCTTCCCTGGAACAGCGCTGGGTGAGAACAATGAAATGGAGCCAGCGCTCTGCAGAGCCTGTGTGCGTCCTGGTTACCTCAGAAATCCCTTCTCACCCAGTATACCCTACATGTGGCTCAGAGCATGGCAGGCACTGTGCCTCTCCAGCCCCTGCAGCTCAGCCTAGCCCTGCCTTCCAGGGAGTGTCTTCCAGCAGCCTTCTTCTTTCCCAGAGTGTGAGGAAGAGGGGAGCAGAGAGCAGAGGTCTAGAATGGTTTTTGCTTGTTAATCATATTCCCCCTTGTTTGGTACATGTACCTTAAGGGTTTGGCACTGGGTGTGTTTCTTATAAATCCAAATGATACATTTGGGTTCGAATGAACCATAAAAATGTCCTGCCTTGGCAGGGTTGTGCCTTTGCTTTAGGAAGGAAAAGGAAATAGGCCTGCTTATGAAGTTAAAGTTGAGTGGGTGGTGCTTTTTGATAAGAACATCAATAAAATGAGTAAGAACATGTTTTATAAGTGCAGGAATCTTTAGCAGGAGGTCATCTCTGAGGCTTCTGGGTATGGGAGGGGCAGCATAGCAAGTAAGGAAGTAGGGAAGACAAAGTGTCCCATGAGCAGATGGAAAGTGTTTACCTTTCTGTTTCCAAGGCAGCATTTAAGATATTCTAAATAACAATAATATTAGCCATTTTACTGAAAGCCTACTATGTGCCAGCCACCATTTGTCTGTCAGTTTGTCATACTGTGATGGTTTGCTCATTGTCATGATGCTAGAAGCTATGTCACCAGTATTTCAAATACCAGCAGGGTTACCCAGGGTGGACAGGTTTCAGTGGAGCTTCCAGGCTAAGACAGACTGTATGGAAGAAAGACCAAGAGATTTACTTACATAAATTAGCCAATGAAAACCTATGGATCGCAGAATATTGTCTAATATGTTACTAGAAAATGATCCCGTTAGGTTGGAAGGCATTCAAAATACACAGTGGCTGCAACAATTGACTCAAGCATACCAACAATTGTGAAGATGGCACAGGATCAGGTACCATTTCCTTCTGTTGTAAGTAGGGTCACCATGAATCAAAGCTGATTGAAAGGCAACTAATAGCAACAACTATCTGCTTTTGGCACATAATGTGAATATGTGCCTGACACATAACAGTGAATTTAATCTTAAAAAACAGCCTGTGAAATATGTATTATTGTCTCCATTTTACAGATGAAGAAATCAAGGCTCAGTGCAGTTAATTAACTTGTCCAAGATGGTACAACCAAAAAGTAGCCAAACTGAGGCTCAAACCCAGGTCTGCCTTATTCCAGAGCCCATTGTATATTGGTGGAACTAATGTTTATGTTTGTATTGATAATCATTTATTTAGAAATGTATTTAGTATTTCATGGGAGCTCTCGTGGCATAGTGCCTAAGGCATTTGACCACTAACCAGAAGGCTGGTGGTTCAAACCCACTAGCCACTCCTTGGAAGGAAGACTGGGCAATCTACTGCCATAGAGATAATGCCTCGGAAACCCAAGGAGGGGTCATTATGAGTCGGATTTGACTCCATGGCAGTGAGTTTGTTTTTTTAGTATCTTAAAAATGGAGCTGGCTCTCAGTCCAACAGTAAACAAGATGTACATGCAGACCACTCTACCCAGGGTGACACATCCACATACTCTATGGAAACATATCCCTTGGAGCAATCGACCACAGGGCACAAGAGGGGCAACATTCACAAGGAGGAAATGCAGGACAAACAGGAGTGCATAACTATAAGGGGCACAGGGGGAAGGTTACTGGGCAGGGAGGAGAGGAGACTGGGTTAGGGTTGGGCATAGTAAATGGGGAGTAAAACTAAATGTACATGTAATGTTGAATGTAAAACAAACTCTTAAAATAAAAAATAAAAATGGGTGAATGTGGTTCACATAAAAAGCTGCATACGAGTGCAGGCAGTAGTGAAAATGCTCACAGCCACTGTATTTGCAGTAACCAAATCTTGGAGCTAACACAAATGTCATTCAGCAGGTGGTGGTTAAACAAACAGTGGTACATCCATACCATGGAATTCTACTCAGAAATAAAAAGAAACAGACTACTGATACACAAAACACCTTGGATGACTCTTAAGGGAATTATGCCAAGTAAAAAAATTCATCTGAAAAAGTTGCATATTGTATAATTCAACTTATATAACGTTTTCAAATTGACAAAATAATAGAGATGAATAACAGATTAGTGGTTGCCAGAAGTTAGTAACAGGAAAAAGAAGTGGCTGTGCCTATTAAAGGGTACATGGAACTGTTCTGTGTCTTTACAATGGTGATCAAATGATTCTACACATGTCATAAAATTCCATAGAGTTACATATATATACACAAATGAGTGCATACAAAGTTTGTGAAACATGGATAAGGTTGATGGGTTGTATCAATGTCTACTTCTTAGTTCTTTTATTAGACTATACTTTTGGAAAAGGTTACGAGTAGGGCAAACTGGGTAAAGAGTATACAGGATCTCTTGGTATTATTTCTTACAACTACATGTGAATTCTACAATTATTTCAAAACTAATAATTTTATATAATGTATGCATGTGATAATATCTCTAAAAGGAAAACATATTCAAATGCACAGCTGATTATCCTGAGGCATATGGACATTTGGGGTGTGGGTTTACATAGATTAGCTTTAACCATAATCCTTTCCATAATATATTTCAAAAACTCTCAGCAAAATAGGAATAGAAGGGACATTCCTCAACATAATAAAGGGCATTTATGCAAAACCAACAGCCAACATTACCCTCAATGGAGAGAG
>NW_006921983.1:1064492-1094705 GCF_000298275.1 Orycteropus afer afer | reverse complement strand
TATATATTTCAAAAATTAAGGTTTTCCTGAAATATTTTGGGTGCTGATGAGATATGACTCCAGAAAACTCTAAACCAGAGTAGCAACATTCTATGTACTCTAACCTGAATTTTAAGCAGTTTTCTTTATCCTTACTTAATACATTTGCACTGAAAAATCTGTGACTGAAACAAACAAACAAAAAAAATTCATAATAGCCAAAAGGTAGAAATAGCAAACCATCAACAGATGAAGGGACACACAAAATGTGATTTGTCTATACAATGAACTATTACTCAGCCATAAAGAGAAATAAAGTCCTGATACATGCTACATTATGCTGAGTAAAATAGTTCAATCACAAAAGGACAAATATTGCATGATCCTACTTATATGAAAAATCTTGCATAAGTAAATGTATACAAACCACGTTTATTAGTGATTACCACAAGTAGGATAAAGTTTCTGGGTGGTGCAAACCATTAAGCACTGACTACTAGCCTAAAAGTTGGTGGTTCAAACCCACCAAGAGGTTCCTCAGAAAACAAGGTTTGCGACCTGCTTCGAAAATCCTATGGAACTCAGTTCTACTCTGCACACATGAGGTCCCTGCCATAAGTTGAAATCAGCTCAACAGGTAACTAACAAACAACACCAAGAGTGGCATGGAAGGGGCACCATTGTTTGGGAAGAATTGAGTTTGTTTATTATGGTGAGAAATTTGCCAACAATTTTTGGTGATGGTTGCACAACATGAATAATGTAATTGGCACCACTAAATTGTACACATGGAAAGGTAAATATTACATTATATATATTTTTACAAGGAGTCCTGGTGGTGCAGTGGTTAAGCAGCTCAAGTCCAGGGGAATAAGACCTGGAAGTCTACTTCCATAAAGATTACAGCCTTGGGGACCTTATGATGTAGTTCTACTTTGTCTTAAAGGATGTTATGAGTCTGAATCAGTTTGATGGTAATGGGTATATATTTTTATAACAATAAAAAATGGTTAAAAAGGGGGGGAGGTGGAGGATTAAAACTATAAACTGAGCAAATATTATCTTCAGCCTGAGCGCGGTCTAATGTTGTAGAGCTAGAATTCCAAAACTCAAAGTTTTCCTTTGGGAAGGGAAAGTGTGCATGGAGGACTTGTGGGGGCTTGGTCCTCAGGTTCAGAGAGCTGAGTGGATGATACTCCTCAGCTCATAGGACACCATCATCATTGGTGTACTCAGGCTTCTGGATAAAGACCTCTAGTCAGAGACTTGTCAAAGCCAGAAGACAGCTCCAAAGGTCAAGGAGACCATAGCCTTCAAAATAGCATTCACACAGACCTGTAGTTACCCTATTACAGGGTTGGCAGCACTTTCTCTGTCAGAGGCCAGAGTAGGAGAGCAGAGGTCATCGTTGGAAGTCACTGTCTTTCAGTCTTCTGTCAGGGACAAGACAGCTGTCAGTATTATACTATATCACAAACCCTGGGCACCTGCCCATCCCACCCCACCCAATCCTTCCTCCTCAACTCTTGCTGCAGGACTGACTCCAAAAAACTGTAGGATGTTTCCAGAACAAAGGGAAGAAAATTCCATTCCCTTTGCTCTTGGCAAACAGTATAAGTATACTTTCCCTCCAAATCATCTCCCCACTGAGCTGTCTGCAGCAGATTCATGTAGTAGTCAATGTCCCATATGAAGACATTGGAAACAGTAGATAGAGAAGAGCCCCCAGGAGCAAGGAGCTCTCTGATACCTCAGTGGCTCAAGGCCTTTCAATGATTCTCAGGGATCACTTGCTTAATGCCATACCCTACCTCATTCTGGGTCAATCAGACTGAAGTGCTTGGCTCCTCCGTACTTAACACCTTGCACCAAGAAGAAAGGCTGTGCCTCTACAACCCCTTTGCCTGCTAGCCAGTGCACAGTGACTCCTTTCTGTGTTGCTGTTCCTGTTGTCAGAGCCATGTGCCCTGCAGCCAATACACCAGGAGCACGTCGGCAGGTTCAAACTTGATTCCACTTCCTTATTTGACTTCCAAACCCGGGCTTCCCACTGACCTCTCCAGCCTAGACTCACCCTTCCTTGCTTGAGATGCATAAGTTCTAATCAGTGAATTCCAGACTCAGCTACATGCATGCACAGACACACACAAACACACACATCAGTGAGTTGGCTGGCCTCTGGGTTTTTCCTAGGTAGGGCCAGGCAGTATGGCCTCTACAAAAGCAGCATTTGAGGGAGGTGGCTCTGAGCCCAGGGCTGAAGGGAGCCTTGTGAGAACCATGATGAGGAGACCCATCCCAGCCTGCCTGCGGTTCAGGGGCTAACACACGGGTCATGCTGCTTAAGCAGCAAATACCAGGATACCAGGTGAAAGCATGGGTTGGCAAAATGTATGGTATAATTTAGGCAAAGAGGCATTTTAATGAATGATTGCATGAAAGAAAAAAGAGCACCCTTAATCCCATCATCACAGCTTTAACTGGTATGTTTTTGAAAGTTAGCTTTAGGAACCAACCAGCTGAGCTGAACCTCATCTCCAAATCACTGGAAAGAAACAAGGGGATAAAGCTACAAAGAGGCTGATGAAAGTGGGGAGATGTGAGGAGGCTCAGGGCAGGAACAATTATGTGCAGACCGCGGGAATGGCATGTGCCATTCGACTCTCTGAGAAGCTAGAGGGTGGCAGATTGTCTCCAGCTGGACAAAGGAAAAAAAAAAAAAAAAAAGACAAAGATCAAGGAAGGAGAGAAGGCAGCAATAAGAGAATGTGGGCCTGAGAGACCATCGAACCTACCCCATCAGATTACAGAGGAAACCTAAACCCAGAGAGGGAAGATACTGGCTCAAGTCAACCAGATATTTACTGCAGAGCTGGACCTGGAACCAAAACATCTTAAAGGTTGATCCAGCTTTCTCCAGCCTCCCTTCAAATGGGAACTTTAACCAGGTCTTTCCCTCCACACAACATTCCCACGAAGAGAAATCTTTGCCTCTATTTTGAGAGACAGTAAGACCCAAGGTATGGATTGGAGCTGCCAGGTATCCATGCATTCAGGAATGCTAGGAGTGAGCTGAAGATTTTTCTAGGGGAGTGGGGTGGGGCCTGGGCAACTGAACTCCAGGGATGGTCTAGTCATCCCCAGGCAGAAGTGACCCAGGCATTTACTCTATCATGTCACACAAATATTTTCACTTTCATAGCTGCCGTCATATCTGCAAATCACCACTATAAAGGATGACAAGAACAATGGAACATAAACATCACCCCTATCCAAGGATGCCTCCCTATCATAGTGATCTTCTATAGCTATTGATGTGGCTTCTGTGGGACTCTAAGGCCCTGTCAAAGACTTGACCTCAGTGGTTAGGTGATCCTGTTCATTCACCATCACTTTGGAATGTTACCATGTTCCAGGCACCATCCTTAGCTTTGCAGGGTAGTTAGAAGAATATTAAAGAGGAGAGAAGTAATTAATTGCCAGACATGGTCTTAACCACTGTCTCCTGGGAGAGGTGGGTGGGTAACAAGATTAGGGGCTATAGCACTGCAATATCCCAGACAGGAGTCAAAGAGGACCCATATGAAGACATTGGAAACAGGAGATGTGAAAAAGCCCAGTAATTTGAGGCATTTGAGGCAGGATCCATTTGAGTTTTGAAGTCAACCAGATAGGAAGAATGAAGCTTTAAGGTGACTCCAAGTTTTATGACTTTTAACTTGGCAGACGGCAATGGCCTCAACTGAAAGCAACATTTTAGGAGGCCTGACTTTGAGTTTTGACTTTCAGATGTAACTAGAACATCCAGGTATGGTGTCTGATAGGCGTTTGTCAATAAGGGTCTAGTGCTCAGGAGACGTGGAGAGCAGTGGTGGTTCAGTGGTAGAATTCTCACCTTCCATGTGGGAGACCCAAGTTTGATTCTCAGCCAGTGCACCTCATGTACAGCCACTTCCCATTTTTCAGTGGAGGCTTGGGTGTGGCTGTGATGCTGAATAGGTTTCAGTGGCGTTTCCAGATTAAGATGAACTAGGAAGAAAGTCCTGGTGATCTACTTCTGAAACGTCAGCCAATCACAACAAACCAATCTGCAACCCATCATGCAGATAGCTCAGGACTAAGTCATCATTTCCTTCCCTATGTAAGAGGTCTCCATGAGTCATGGGCTGACTCAACAGCAGGTAAAAACAACAGCAACAGCAGCTCAGGAAAGAGGCCAGAGCTGGGCACGTGGGTTTGGGAGTTACTGACATAGTAATATGTAGACAGAACCATGAAAGAGCCAGTAAAAGAGACAAGAAGCTAGAGCTTATAAATGGTGTCACTGCTACAAAACAGTGGTCCTCAAGTAGACCCCTGATAGGACATCCACTTTGAGAAACCCAGCATTTGACATTATCATTTAACATAGGTGATTGCTCAGCACTAATAAAATTATGAAACAGAAACATTGGGCAAAAGTTGCAAAGGAACACCAAGTTATAAATTGACAATTCAGATGATCTCAAATATGCTCATTTTATTTTATTTACTTAGATTAATATGGGCATGGAGATATGGAGAGTTTAAATGGTACTGCCAGTGGCTGCACAAATAATAGCTGGGCCAATATTCAAACCCAAACATCTCATGAATGAGCTAAGAGTCCATTTTCTAAATATCTTCAGCATCATTTAATCACAAGGCAAAGAAGTAAAAGTTGCTATTTGTCCTCTGTCACTTTGCTGAATATATTCTTCTCATTCGTTCCACATAAGAAATTCTTTAGGAACCAAAGTCCACTTGAGAATGACAAAATAGGGAAAACAATAAAATTTTATATAATCCATTTTTTATGAAACCCCATACTCCCCAGGCTCAGCATGCACATAGTCACACCCTTTTCACTGGATTGCAGCCCCACTGTCACAAGACCTCAGCACCATGGCATCTTCCATGTCCCCTCAGAGCCATGTATCTCATGGAGGACCCCATTGGCACACAGATGGCTCAGGAACAAGTCCATTATGGTCTTCCACCCCTTGTTTGATGTCTATATCATGCAAACCCCTGAAGGGTTTTACTGGCCACCAATGCCCCTCCTAGAATCTCTGGGAGCACTACAAGCCTGCTGAATGCCTCGCTGTGCTCCTAGTGCTGCAGGTCCTGGAGGTTCCACCCCAGCTCATGCCCTTGGTCTTCACTGTTTGGAGTTACTGTGCTCTGCAAAGAAATCAGGGAGCACATTCTTCTCTGATCTGTGCTCCATTTGTCCTCTTGGGCCTTGATGCAGCCAGAGATCCTAAGGCCATGCACGGAGCCAGCTCTGGACACCAGCACTCGGAACAGCTTGAGGAAGAAACCAGCATGGAGTCAGAGGAAACCAGACATGAGTTTCACCAGCTAAGGACTTGAACAATGAAGGACAGACAGAAGTCAGGGCCAGAGCAGCCAGCTCCCCAAAACTTACCCTCCAGTCTAGATGCCATCAAGTCAACTCTGACTCATTCTGACCTCATGTGTGTCAAGGCAGACCTGTGTTCCACAGGGTTTTTAGTAGCTGATTTTTCAGATGTAGATTGCTAGTCTTCTGAGATGCCTGTAAGTGGACTTGAACCGCCAAGTTTTCAGTTTTCAGAGTGTGTTAACTGTTTGCATCAGGGTGTCTCACTTTGCTTTAGGTATCTGCAAAGACCCATAGGAGAGCCTCTATGATAGGGGCTTCTCCTCATCTTCGTGGGATGCAAAAGACAATGCTGGATTTGCTCCTGAGTCAACTGTGCTCCAGAAGCCATCCCAGGAAAGGAGGAAGCAAGAGGAAACCCTGAAACTTTAAGCATCTCCTCCAAGAGAGTAAGTGTACACAAAGGAGACTGTTTTAAACTGAAAGCCAATATTTTAACAGGAAGAGACAGACATACCTTTATCCGGTGTTTGCTTTTATCTCCCCACTCAATGGGATGAAGGTTCTGCTCAAGTTTGGATCAGATATAGAAAATAAAGCAACTATGTTTAAAATGTTTACACAATGCGAGTTAAAATGTGTAAATTTCAGCCTCACTACAAGTTGAAATCGGTCTTCCAGGTGACCTCAAGCAAAAGAAAAAGTCGTTCTAGTTTGTATTTTTGATCTAGGTGCTGGTTTCATGGGTGTGTTTAGAAAATGCACCAGGCTGTCCAATTCTCATGTTCTGTTGGGGTCCTATACTTTCATGTTGTTGTTGTTGTTGTTATGTGCCGTAGAGTCGGCCCCGACTCATAGCGACCCCTCCTTGGGTTTCCGAGGCAGTATCACTGCGCAAGTAGGATTGCCCAACCTTCCTTCCGAGGAGTGGCTGGTGGGTTTGAACCGCCAGCCTTCTTCATAGCTTATTTTAAAATATCATTATACTTTGGTTCCATGTCTTTAAAGAACAATCAATAGTAAAAGTAAGGGAGATGTAAGAGAAAACTCCAGTACCAAGAGTGCTATGGGAAAGAGCATAGAGGAGCTCTGACTCTCTTACAAGCTTGCTGTGTGACCTCAGGCAAAACATTTAGCCCTCTAGGCCCACCTCAATTTCCCAAATGTCCTATTCTAGGACAAAAGCCTCTATGGTCCTTACAGCTCTTCAAAGAAATGATGATGTGGAAGATGGTTGTTCCTGTATCCTAAAGGGGAACAAGTGGTTGGGCTTGACTTCTCCGTGGGTCCCCTGAACCAGGCTGCTTCCTGTGAACCTCTCCCCCAGATTGTACTGGCCACGCCCAGTTTGATCCTCAGATAATTTTGTTTTCAACGCTTCACTCAAAGTGTCTACAGTCAGGCCTCAGATCCAGCTGACTGGCTACCACCTCCCAACTCCATAGCTAGAGGAGCAGGGCCCCTTGGAGACAGCAGCCTCCCACCATCTCTGAATCAAGATAAAACAGTGCTCCTTTTTCTAAGAGTCTTTCTTGTGGTTTCCGTCTAATCTGAAAATACCTCCCTTCCCCCATTGTCTTCATGTATGTGAAATGTTTCTTAAAACACCTTTAGAAAAAATGGGTGCCTAGAAAAGTCCACCTGTCACATGTGTACAGTCACACATCTACAGAGCCGTGGGATCATATCCCCCACGAGCCATGGGCCAGGACCTGGCATGTAGCTTTGTGCAGGAAGGCCTCTGAAGCAGAGGCAGTGGCAGAGGTGGGCACTTCTATCTCCATAAAGAAATGACCTTGTCCTTCAGTTATCAACCCTGGGTGCTTCCCAACAGCACTCTGGTTGGAGGTACGGAGGAGAAGAGGTACATTGATGGGGGGGCCAAGAATTGGGACCATTTATTCCTCACATAGCCCCTATAGGACACCTCCACATTTGGATGATGTAAAAGGTTAATGCTAGAGACTAACCAAGTCCACCCAGAGGCACCTCAGAAGAAAGGCATGGCAATCTATTTCTGAAAAATCATCATTGAAATCGCTCTGGAGCACAGTTCTGCTCTGACATACATGAGGTTGCCATGAATCAGAGTGGACTTCATGGTAACTGGTTTTCAGAGAGGTTAAGTGACTCAAGAGTGGCAGAATCAGTATTCAAACCCAGGTCTGGCCAACTCTGAAATGCAAAAGGCCCTGCCAGTCTATCTGTCTGAGAATACAGGACCCCTTACTTCCCTGAGTCTGGAGAGCCAGTGAGGTTTCAGGAGGTGAAAGCTCCATGCCCACCCCACAATCCAGTTATCTCAGAACCTTTAGGGAGCAGGGTGGTTTAGGGTGTCAAACATCGCAAATTCCTCTTCAGGCACTAAGGAAGCCCACCCTTGGAGTCCAGAATGCTCTCTTCCTGTGTGCGGGTCATGAAGGTGAGTACAGAGACAGCTACACATTTAACCCAATTGTATCAAATCCTCATGCTTTCTTCTTCCTGCCTGGAGCAGAGCAGCCTGCCTTAGAACTTTTCCCTCTGATAGATTTAAATGATATTTAAGGCTTGACAAGTTACACTGTGGTTTTCAAAAGAAATCATTTTTGTAAAGAACTACCTTTCTTAGCATAAAATAATTGGAAAGTACCAAGGATATCTCAATAAAACACATCAAAAGTAACTTTCTACAGCTTGTTTTGACACGTCCATTTGTGGTTTATGTCAACTTTAGCTAAACATCAGGTTTTCTCAGACAGAACAAACCATTAAAATATTCAACAGAGAAAGCAAATAGATATAATTCCTTTTCTGTTTGCCTATTTTCAAATAAAAGGTGATATTGAAAGGAGTGGCCAGCCCAACTCAAAGTGCATTTTTCTGATTCATACAGTCACCATAATTATTTGCATAGGATTTAAATGTCTAAGCCCTGGATCCTACCACCTTTTTTTAAAATGCTGCATTGTAAAGCCTAAACATACTAAGCCAGTTTCGTGTTTACAAAGGATTGTCCAGTTATGTTGAGTCTGATAAAAGTTAGAAGAATCTTGGGTAAGTTTCTGTGTTTGAGATTAGAATGTTGAAGTGGGGACTTAAAACAAATTGCTTCCTATGAAACATGAAGGGGAGTCTCTTGTCTGACCCTCAGATAATTCTGCTTTTAATACTTCACTCAAGGACAATGAGACAAATGCACCTCCAGAACCTGGACTCTGGAACCAAGCAGACAAGGACTAGATGTTCCCAGGGGCATGAGGCAAGCTTATGCTATAACTGGGCCTTGGTTTCCTGACAGCTCGAGGAACAAGGGAAACACATCCAGTGGCATAGTTTTCATTTTCTAACAAAAAGAAAACTTATCAATTTGTCTCAAAAAAAAAAAAAAATTTCTGGAGCTAAATTTGAGTAGAAATCTGTGAGGATAGTTCTTGTGTGCTGCTATCTGGTAATAGTGAACAGTTTCTTCATGTGGAGTTTTGCAAAACAAGAAAAGATACAAAATTTCTGTTTAAATGGGCAGTTATGTATTTACCAAGCTTTTAAAAAAGCAAAAAGACAGTAGCACTTGTTTTCAATCAAAGCAAAACATTATCTTTATCTATTGGTAAAACCAAAAAAGCCAAATCTTTTGCCAAGTAAATTCTGATGCATGCAGACCCCATGTTATAGAATAGAAATGTGCTCTATAGGGTTTTCTTGGTTGTGGTCTTTCAGAAATAGATTACCAGGACTTTCTTCTGTGGCACCAATGGGTAGGTTTGAACCACCAACTTTTAGGTTAGTCATTATGCTCAAATCATTTTGCCATCCAGGGATTTATCTATTAGGTAGCTGTGTTAATATTATGTGACCTTCTACCATTATACAAGTGTGAAGGAAAATAGGAATTTATAGGTCTTGCCACTCTCTTCCTCCCTCCCATTTCTTACTTGTTCAGGGAACTACCAGTCCTTTGTTGTGTAAAAATGGGATAAAGGTTAAAGAGGAGAAAGACAGAAGTCTCTGGTTGTTGTGTTATTAGTTGCCATCAAGCCAATTTCAATTCATGATGACCCCATGTGTTACAGAGAAACTGCTCCATGGGGTTTTTTTTGGTTGTAATCTTGCCAGAAGCAAATCAACAGTCCTTTTTTTCCACAGTACTACTGGGTAGGTTTGAACTGCCAACTTTATATTAGCAGTTGCATGCAAATTGTTAGAGTAGACCACATTACCCGAGAGAAAGTGTGAGGAAGAGAAACCAGGGGTTCAAAGGAGATGGGCAGCTGCCAAAAGGAGTAACTACAGGGAGAGAGATAGGTGAAGGACATCAACAGCTAACATTTATTCAGAACTTTCTGGAGGTTTAGTTAGCTCTGTTCTAACATGATATCATTTAACTCTTCATAACAACACTATGATGTAGGTACTTGTATTATCCCCATTTTACATTTGAAGAAACTGAGGCAGAAATGAAATTCTACCAAAGTCAGACAGAAAGTATCTGAGCCTGAATTCAGACCCCAGAATATTGATTCCAAAGCCAACCTGCTAGGCCTCCACATTCAGTCCTGCTGTGTGTTATGTGACAGAATTTTGTCTTCACCACATTCTCAGAAAAACTGTTGAATGTAAAACAAATTCTACTCTGTAAATTTGCACCCAAAGCACAATTAAAAAAAAAAAAAAAAACTTTCACACAGTAAAAATCTATCCAAATTAGACTTTTCTTATTCTTGGAGTTATCTGAGTTTCTTTTGGATGTGATGTTATATTGAGATAGGGCTTAAGTGGTGAGTGAGAAAAGCCAGTATTTGGTTCCTACTTTGTGTAATGGATTAGGATAAATTTGGGGACATAGACCAAATAGGGTCTGTTCTTGACCTCAAAGAGCTAAAAGTCTCTTAGCGACATTAATCAGCAATTTCAGTAAACTAGGATAAGGCTAGGAGCAAAGGAGAGAGGTTAAAACATTTTGGAGGTCAGGACAAGGAAAGAGTACCAAGAGAAGAAAAAGTGCAACCATTCTGGAAACTGCATAGATAGTGAGACACCTGAGACAAGTACAGATCCCAGAAGAAAGCAATCTTGGAAGGCTATGAGCCTGGCCAAGAGATTCTACATATTCTGAAGGCAAGGGGAGACCAGATGGATCTTGGGAAAGGATAATATTCAGTCTTACATTTTAGCAAGTTCTTTCTGAATACAGGATGAACATGGCATTATAGAGGGACAAGATAACATACTGGCAGATAAAACAAAAATCTGGGTGAGAGAGGAGATGAAGGCCTGAACCAGTGGACACAGAAAGGAGGCAAGGACGGAGCAGATTCTCAAGGGTGGATGTCTCCTTCCATGGGACTTGCTGAATGGCTGCGTGTGAGGAACCAGAGACTGAGGAGTTCAGGTGATTGGGTGATGATGGGACCAAATAGATGAGGAGCTGATGTGTGGCGATAGTGAGAAAGGTCAGAGATGATTAGGGGTGAGAACAGAGGCATAGAAAGCAGTGAAATCAGTTGACCTGGGAAAAGGGGTGATAATGCCGGAGAACAATTATCTTCATCGGTCTGGGGCTCACAGAGGAATCCAGATGGGAAATAACAGGGCATAGCATGCACATTTTAAATAGCCACCTTCAGAAAGGTAGGGTTGCTGAGTAGTAAAATTGATAATAGAAATCTCACCCAAAACAGGTTCACCCACCCTACAAGGGGAAGGGGAACAGGAGTGGCTATAGGTGGAACCAATAAAAGAACCACCTGTTTCCCTGAGCAGGGTTACAAACGTCCAACTCAAATCTTCCTCGAGGCACTCTTCAGTGTAGGGCAAACAGCTTCATGCCCTTATTTTAGCTGTGTCATCCTCTAGTGAGAGAGAGGCCCATGCAAATGAGTCGCTTCCTGACACTGCAATAAGGGATAAAACAGAGGCGAGAACACTGTTCAGCAGCAGAGGGACAGAGACTGTTGCCATAGAAACAAGACACCCAAATCGGCCTTAAAGGATGAGTCAGTGTTTTAAGGATGGGGGACGTGGGGGTTTCCAGGCAGATTCTCCAAGGTCCAACATTGGACATGACTTAATTTAAAAACGTTTGTAAGCAGAAATCACTAAGTGCATTCTTTGTTCTTATATAAGATCAAACTTTAGGAGCTGCAAACTAATGAAGTCACCAGGCTGAGCTTGCTGCAAAATGTGGCCCCAAATAACTGAATGAACTAATCTGCTGAAAGCCTAATTTAAGACCAGCCATGTAAACAGTGGTAAATGCCTTCCAGCTAAAAAAAAAGTCCTTCTGGAATGTAATTGATGCTGTTGCTGCTTCTCTAGGACATAACTGGCTGGTGGGTCCAAGTGCTACTGAAGGCAGCTCCAAACGAAAGGCAATGCCATCAACATATCTATGGTACCTATCTACCTTCTTGTTACAGCCAGAGAACTGAGCCTCTTCAGGATACCTTATCCTTTTACTAAAATATTTCAACACAAAAAAGTAAGGATGCAGGTTTCAGATTTGCTGAGCATGGGACATATCTGTATCCAAACCCTCTTCAACCTTTCACAAGCTCTCAGGGCCTCAGCAGTCCTGAGGATAAAAATATCTCCATTACACAACAATTAGAAGGCTTGGCACTAGTATACTGAATGGGTCTGAGAGAGGTTCTAACACAGAGTAGGTGCTACATAATTGATGGTTATTAGTGTTATTCATGATGATAATATTATAATGGTTTCATTGTACATAAAACCAATCCCAGCCACATTGATTTCAATAGCAGGATTGTGGAATTACTTCCAAAGGACATTTAAAAACAAAGGATTTAGTAGGATGGTTTGGATTGCTTCAAGAGTTCTGCATATTGAGTCAAATGCTGTTAATAGATCAATGAACTCTCCAAATAGCCTTAAGTAGTTCTCCGTGGTTTTCATGATGAGGTGGAACACAATGGAACTGACATCAGCAGTGATCGAACTACCCCAAGTAGTGTTGGATCTTTATCCAATAAAAAATCATTTCTCCGAGGTGAGCCCTCACTTTCAGGTGTCCTCCCCACCCATTCAGCCCCAACCCTAAGGTCTACTTCCCATAATGCTCATAACCTAGCTGCCTCACTCACTTCTTCACCCCCAGCTTCACAGCCTCAGCACTCGTCATCTTTTGTGATCCCAATCATACTTACAGTCTACACTACTTAGCACTCAATTATATGCTGCCTTACACTGCTTCTAATTGTTTGGCCAGTGGCGTTTAAGTGTTTTCTCTTCCTTGACTCTCAGTACCTTAACCAAACGCACTGCCATGGAGTAGATTCTGGCTCATAATGGCCTTATAAGACAGAGTAGAACTGTCCCATAGCGTTTCCAAAGCTGTATATCCTTACATAAGTAGACCACCTCATCTTTCTCTCTTGGAGAAGCTGATGGGTTGGATACACCAACATTTTAGTTAGCAGAAGAATGCTTTAACCAGTATACCACCAGAGTTCCTTCTTGGTACTATATGAGCAAAGGTGTTTCATTTTTCCCTTCTATCACCCTGACCCTGGAAAAAGAGTCTGAAACATAGTAGGTACTTGGTAAATGTTGAGTGAATAAATGAATGAATGAATTAAGTTTCTCAGACTATTACTAAAGTTAGCATTTAATAGAACAAGATATACAAATGAATCAGGATAATAGCATAATTCCAATAGTAGGATGATAGGGGAGGGGGCTGTGTTGTATGGGAGAAAAAGTCATCTTTGTTCTTCAGGGTGTTTAGACTGTTCGGAGTCCAATTCTGTGTAAATACATTATTTTAGTTTGGTCCTATAGGTTTGGGTTGTGTGTCAGTAGATGTGCTAGCTTAGAATTTGTCACCATAACATACAAAGTGCTAGAAAAAAGATGGGGGGATAGTTAAATGAAGGCTAAGAATAGAATCTAATTTATGCAAGTTGATTATACTTGTAGCAAGAGTGATAATTAGAGATATTTTGAAAAAAAAAAAAAAGACCTGAAAGTGAAGATAATTGGAAGATTTATTTCTCCTAGCTACTAGATAGGAAAGAATGAGATCTTTAATTACAGTAATAATAAAATAATTATTGATAGTCACAAATAATGGCTCTACTTGGTTCAGAGAAGCGTATAACCTATTAGAACTATCAGTTTAAAACCTAGAATTTTATTTTTTAATAATAAAGACAAACTCTAAAGTGAATAAGTCAATCATTTGAAGATCAGGGACTTTGCTCCCTTTATTAAATTTGCAATATGTAATTATTAGCATCTTGGTGAAGATAAAAGCACACAGAATTGAAACTGTGGAAACTGAGATTAGAGTTGAAGCTCTGGGATTAAGGAGCCTGTGACCCTGGGAAAGATGCTGAACCTTCGCGAACTTCAGGTGGGAATAACACTTTCTACTGTATGGCTTTTTGTGAAAATTAAATAAGACTCCACGTATAGATCATGTGACATTTAGAAAGCAATTCCTATTCCTTCCTTGTCTTAGGTCATTCCCAAGTGCCTCTTTCAAGTCTAACAACATGGATCTATCATCATTCTCCTCATCACTTTATATTTTGAAAAGTTTTGTGTGTGTGTGTGTGTGTGTGTGTGTGTTTCTCTCACTAAACTTACTGCTAGGAGGGTTCTCAGAGAGAAGATTTAGCAAGCTGATATTCTCTGTATCCATCCCCCCTTCTTCATCTCTGGAGAAGTTTCAACCTTCGTTCAAACCCTAAGCATTTCTGGCCTGACTCATTTGTCTTCCTGACTCTTGTCTCCACCCCCACCACACACCCTGCAGCCTATCCTGTGCATTGGTTGTCAAATCTGTGGAGCTCTTGGCCTCCATCAGATTTGGTAAGTGCTTGCTCCTTTATTACTGGAGGCTCCAGCTGGTGACAGCTCCGAAGTCCCATTGTGGGTAAAAATTTCCAAGGACTCCCACTGTGGGTAAAAATTTCCAAGGACCAATTTTCTAATTTCATCGTGCTCTTGTATAGATACTGGCTCTTTGTGAGCAATGGAATGAAGACCAAACTTCTCACCAAAGTAGATCTTCACAGTCTGGATCCATTCCTCACCCTCACCCTGCTCACTCACACACCCCCATGCCTTTAAACATGCAATTCCTTCTGCCTCTAATGCCTTTCCATCTCCTGTTGTTTTTCTGTGATGTCGAGTCATCTTTGATTCATAGCAACCCTATACACAGCAGAACGAAACACCACTCAGTCCTGTGTCAGCTCCGCTAGCTCCTGGATCCCACAAATTAATCCTCATACTTCAAGTCCAACCTTGTGAAATCATCCAAGTCCTGAGAACTCATGGTTCCAATGGGTCCACCAGCACATGACTTATGCTTTTCACATAGCATGAGCCATGTTGTATGGTGAGCATCTGTTTATGTATCCCCTCCACCAGACTGAATTATTCATGGCTGGAACCTTTCCTGACTCACTGTTATTCCCAGTGTAGAGCCTGGTATTCCATAAGTTATTTGAACAGATTAATAAACTTGGTCACACAGCAAAACTTTTAATTAACTGTAAGAGACAAGGATACAACCCCAACACACATCTTTCCTGATTTAAAATCATGCAGTATCCCCTTGTTCTGTTCAAACCACTGCCTCTTGATCTATGTACAGACACCTCATGAGCACCATCGAGTGTTCTGGTGTTCCCATTCTTCAAAACATTATCCATAATTTGTTATGTTCTACATAGTCAAATACCTTTGCATAGTCAATAAAGCACAGGTAAACATCTTTCTGGTATTCTCTGCTTTCAGCCAAGATCTATCTGATGTTAGCAATGATATCCCTCATTCCACACCATCTTCTAAATCCAGCTTGAATTTCTGGCAGTTCCTTGTTGATGTACTACTGCAACGATTTTTTCAATTATTTTCAGCATAATTTTACTTTCATGTGATATTCATGATATTGTTACATTATTTCCACATTCTATTCAATCACCTTTCTTTGCAATTGGCACAAATATAGATCTCTTCCATTTGGATGGCCAGGTAGCTGTCTTCCAAATTCCTTGGCATAGATGAGTGAGTACTCCCAATGTTGTGTGTGTTTGTTGAAACACCTCAGTTGATATTTCATCAATTCTTGGAGCCTTGTTTTTTGGCAATTCTTTCAGTGCAACCTAGTCTTCTTGCTTAAATACCATCAGTTCTTGATCGTAGGTTACCTCCTGAAATAGTTGAGCACTGGCCAATTCTTTTTGGTACAGTGACTATGTATTCCTTCCATCTTTTTTTGATGCTGCCTGCTTTGTTCAATATTTTGCCCATAAGAGCCTTCAATATTGCAACTCCAGGCTTGAATTTTTTTCCTATTCAATCTGTATGTTGAGCAAATAATCTGAGAAGCTGGACTATATGAACAAGAATGCCACATCAGCCTTGGAAGAAGACTCATTAACAACTTGTGATATGCAAGTGATACGAACGTGCTTGCTGAAACCGAAGAGGTCAAGAAGCACTTTCTGATGAAAAGAAAAATCCTCACAAGTGGACCTGAAAGCAACATAATGATAAATGGAGAAAAGATTGACGCTGTTAAGGATTTCATTTACTTGGATCCACAATCAAAGCCCATGGAAGCAAAGTCAAGAAATCAAATGATGTATTGCATTGGACAAATATGCTGCAAAAGACCTCTTTAAAGTGTCAAAGAGCAAACATGTCACTATGAAGACTCAGATGAACCTGACTCAAGCCATGGTATTTTTAATTACCAAATATGCATGCTAAAGTGGACAATGAAAAGGAAGACAGAAGAAGAAGTGATGCATTTGAATTATGAAGTTGGCGAAGAATATTAAAATGTACCATGGAGAGCAAAAAAATATGTCTTGGATGAAATAGAGCTGGAAGATTCTTTAGAAGTGATGATGGCAAGACTTTGCCTCTCCTAATTCAATCATATTTTTAGGAAGGACTAGTTCCTGGAGAAGGAGAGAGTCAGTGAGAAAGGGGAAGACCCTCAATGAGATGAACTGACACAGTGGCTATACCAATTGGCTCAAACATACCAACAATTGTGAGGATGGTAAAGACAAGGTAGTGCTTCATTCTATTGTATATAGGGTTGTTATGAGTCAGAACCAACTCAACAAGTCCTAACAACAATAGGAGACAAGGCATGGAAGCAGTTGTCAAGTGCACTTTCAAACCAGTTTGAAAAAACTCAAAAGCAGAGCAAGAAAGGTACATAGTTATTTGCTTCACACCTTCTTATGTTCCAGGCACTGTGCTAAGTGCTACTCAAGTCTAAACCAGACATAAAACCAAATAAGTTGCCATCAAGTCAAATCCAAAGCATGGTGAGCCTGTGTGTGTCAGAGTATAACTGAAAACCATAGGGCTTTCAATGGCTCATTTCTCAGAAATAGATAGGCAGGCCTTCCTTTCAAGGTACCTCTGGGTGAGTTCAGTCGCCTCGTATGTGTGTGAAAGCTGGACATTGAAAAAGGAAGACTGAAGAAGAGTTGACACTTTTGAGTGGTTGTGTTGGTGAAGAATGCTGAAAGTACCGTGGACCACAAAAGAACTAACAAATCTGTCCTGGAAGAAGTGCAGCTGGAATGCTCCTTGGAAGCAAGAATGGCCAGACTTCATCTCACCTACTTTGGTCATGTTGTAAGAAGGGACCATTCCCTGGAGAAGGATATCATGCTTGGTAAGTGGAGCGACAAAAAAGGGGTAAGGTCCTCAATGAGATGGATTGACACAGTGGCTGCAATGATGGGCTCGTGTATGGCAAAGATCATGGAGCTGGCACAGGACAGGACAGTGTTTCGTTCTGCTGTACATGAGGTTGCTATGAGTCAGAGGTGACTCGACGGCACTTAAAAACATAACAACTGGGTAAGTTCAAAATGCTAAACTTTCCGTTAATAGTCAAGTGTTTAACTATTTACACCACCCAAGGATTCTTACTCAGACCTAGAGCAAAGAAATTCAGAGTCCTGCTCTCTGAGCTTAATATTTTTGGAAGAGCAGAGCTGTTTGATATAATCTTGTAGTTAGACCATATCTCCTAATAGTTCAAATGCTTCTGGTAAGATGTATGATTTTGTGGGTGATATTAGAATTGATCTTTTGAAAGTATCAAAAATCAACCTTTTAAACCATCTATGTAGTACTGCTACTGAGACTTCACAGGTTATTAAAACCAATCCCACATTTTACAGAAAAAAAATTTAAACAACAAGAACCAAAAAAACTGCAGCTAAGACCCATGTCTCCTTATTTCTCACACAGTACTCTTTTTATACAACTCACTGCCAGATCCAAGTGCTTCAAAGTATACTTCTTACAGCTCAAGGATGGGCTGCAGAATCAGAAAATGAAAATGATCTGCTTTTATAAGGGAAGAACATTTGTATCAATCTGTGTACATGAGAAGTTAATTTTTGAAAATTGAGTTGATTTTCAAGATTGATTTCAAGGATTGAAATTCCAAAATGTTACCTAGATGGAGAAGGTGGCCTCTTCTGTGACATTGTTTTGAGGGCTGCCTTTATATCAGTTACCTTTGCTACGACAATGCATCATAATAAACAACCACAAAACCTCAGTGGCATTCAACAAGAACCAAAAGTCTGCAGGGGTCAGCTGATCTCATCAGGAGTCTCCCATGGATCTGCTCTAGGTCACTTTGGAGGTTCTGTTGCTCTTATTGGCATTTGCTCCAAGGTTCTGGGGTTGGTTTACGGATGGCTAATACAGGATATCCTCAGCTGGTACCACCAGAGAGAATCGTGCTATTCCAGAAGGCTAGCCTTTATGTGTCCTACTGGCCAAGGCAGAAGAGTAAGAGTACATGTGGAAAAGTGCAAGCACTTTCCAACTCTCTTTTTGTGTCAATTGTAACAACATCCCATTGGACAAAGCAAGTAACATGCTCAGGCCCAGCGTCAGAGAGAGGAGGGGAAGGGCAACACAAGGTTACACAGCAAAGGAGGTGACTACAGGCTACAGGGAGAGGTGAAGGTTTGGGACCACTAATACAATCCATCTAACATACCCATGCCCCTGAATTTCCCCTTTTAACAACCCTGCCTTTCTACTCCATATTGTCCTCCTCCTCTTCTTTCCTCTTTTAAATTGCAACTAGTCCCAGGTTGTTGTTATATGCTGTCAAGTCAGCCCAGACTCATAGCGACCCCTCCTTGGGTTTCCAAGGCAGTATCACTATGGAAGTAGATTGCCCCAGTCCCAGGAGGGCTTACAAACAGACTTGCTAACAAGTTATTGAATGGCTTCCTAACAGCTTCCTTCTGACCTCCACTTCACTCACACTTGACTGAGGTGTACCCTTGAGCTTGCATCCAAATGCTTCTACCTCCTCACGGGCTCCCATGATCCAGCCATACCCACCTTGGCAAAATTGCTCCCCCTTGAGAAAGACCACTCTTATTTTTGCTTCACACTTTTGCCTTTTGAAACTTATTATCTCACATGCTATGTGATCCCCATAGACCTGATAATAATTGTTGTTAGTGTCCCTCAAGTTAACCCTTAACATATGGTGACCCTATGCACAAGAGAAAGGAGCTCTGGTGGTATAGTGCCTAAGGCATTTAACTGATGCACAACAGAATGAAACAATGCCCAGTCCTGTGCCATCTTAATGATCGATTGTGGATCAGACTGTTGTGATCCATAGGGTTTTCACTGGCTGATTTTTGGAAGTAAATTGCTAGACCTTTCTTCTAGACTGTCTTAGTCTAGAACCTCCACTGAAATCCATTCAACATCAGAACAATGTGCAGATCTCCACTGACAGATTGGTGATTGCTGTGTATGAGGTACATTGGCCAGGAATTGAATCCAGTTCTCCTGCATGGAACACAAGAATTCTATCATTCTGTTCTGTTGCCATTGAGTCAATTTCAATTCTTAGTGACACTACAGAAAAGAGTACAATTGCTCCATAGGATTTCCAAGCCTATAATCTTTACAGAAACAGAATGCCACATCTCTCTCCTCCTGTTGGGAGGGCTAATTAGAAAGGGCCCACACAAAGGAGGCCTATTTTCCAGGGTGACCAGTCAGAGAAGCTCATCCTCAGAGATGTGGTGATTGGGCTAGGGCTGAACCAGCCATCCAAATTGAGTCCATCAGAATCCTTACTCAGAGATTGAGTAAGAAGAGGAGAGAGGCACTCTTTCTCTGTAAATTGAATGGATCTTATTGATCAGGGACTGGCAGCTTTTATACCATATGAAAAAATTTCCTGAGAATACAGCCAGAATAGAAGAAAGTAAAGAAAAAGGGAGGAAATTGCATTCCCAAGTGGAAGCCCTGTATGTTCCTAGACTCTTCAGATACATGAATTTTGAACTATTTTGAGTTGAACTATTTTTGTTTCCTAGGGCTCCCATAACAAAATACCACAAAGTGGATGGCTCTAAAGAACAGAAATATATTTTCTAAAAGTTCTAGAAACTAAAAATCCAAATCAGGGTTCCAAGCATGTTGATTCTTTCTATGGGCTTGTTTCCTAGTTTCTGGTGGCTGCCTGCAATCACTGACATTCCATTGCTGTTTATAGATGAATCTACCTCCATTGTTACAAGGCATTTCCCCCTGTGTCTCTTTGTGTCTGTTTTCCTTTTTCATACCACACAACTCAGAAGGGATTACGTTTAGGACCCAACTGAAAAAACTGTTTTAATTCTCCACAATTGCAGATTTCTGGGTCCATGGATTTGGCGTGTCCTACCCAGACCAGTTGCCCTGAGGTGTTCTTTTGAAACTTAACCCTTTAAGGAACTTTTTTCCCAAAAGTCACCTTCAAATCAAACAATAATTTAGTAAGCAGCTTAGTGGAGATTGTCTTGCCTTAGATATTGGGCTCTTTTGGAGAATTACAATTAGCTTCAAGTGATCATCCTGTCTGGACACCACCTGTATAACCTGTTTTCACTATCCCTTCTTCAAAATGTCTTTCTAACACTTTCAGGTTGATACTGTCTGGTTCAAATTTATCTACTCATGATAATTATATTCTCCTGCATTAATTTTTTGTGTTTCTCTGTGGATTCAGGTTTTTGATACAACCTACACCAGTATTACTTTATAACGAAAGAAATGCTTATTTCCAAATAAGTTCACACCCACAGGTACAGGGGTTAGTACTCCCACATATCTTTTTGAGGGACACAAGTCAATCTATAACACTCTCTCTTTTGGCTCCCAAAAATTATGTCCCCCCATGTGAAAAATACACTCACCCCTTCCCAGTATTCCCGAAAGTCTTAACCCATTTCAGAATCTATTCTAAATTCAAAATCTCATCTGAATCATCTAAATTAGATATGGGTGAAATACTGGGTATGGTCCATCCTGGGGCAAAATTCCTCTCTATTTGTAGAGAAACCTAGGATACAATTAGCTTCTTCAAAAGCACAAAAGTGAAACTGGCATAAGGTATGTTTTTCTATTCCAAAAGAAATTGGAGGGAAAGAAGGGGTCACAAGTACCAAGCAAGTCCAAAACCCAGCAGAGCAAATCTCATTAGGTTGCAAGATTTGAAAATAATCTTCTGTTCTCAGGACCATCTAGAATTGGCCTCACCTTCTGGCCTTTGTTTTTGTTAAGGTGAGAGTGTTTCTGCTGAGATGTTTCTTTTGCACTAACAGTAGTATAATCACACCCTAATGTCCTTTTCACTCTCTTAATTTTTACAAAAGAAGTTTCCAAATCTTCAAATACTTATTTCTTTTTCTACAGTTCAGTTTTCAATCTATTTCTTTTCTATTACATTTTACTATAAGCAGCAAAGAGAAACTAGCTCCCCTTTAAGATACTGCTTAGAAATATCCTCAAATATCCAAAAGTATTACTAACAAGCTATGCTTTCCACAAAACATTCAAACATAACTCAGACAAGTTCTTTGCCATTTTATAATAAGGATTGCCTTTCCTCCAATGACCATTGATATGGTCACCATTTCTTTTTAAAGCCCCAACAGAAACACATTTAATGTCCATATTTCTAGCAACATTCTGTTCATGACACTAGAAGCTTTTTCTACAGGATTCCTCATTTCTTTCTGTGCCCTTATCAGAATCACCCTTAATATCCATAATTTTATCAATAGTCTTCTCTTCAAAGCAATCTAGATAGTTACTATCAATCATATCAAAATTCCTCCAGCCTGTACCCATTACCTAATTTCAAAGCCCCTTCCACATTTATATATTTGTTAGAAAAGCACCCCATTTACCAAATTCTGTCTTAGTTTCCTAGGGTTACCATAACAAAATACTGCAAAGTGGGTGGCGTTAAAACCAGAAATGTATTCTCTCACCATTCTAGAGGCTAAAAGTCCAAATTGGGATTTTGATCCTGTTACTTCCTTCTGTGGGCTTCTCTCCTAGTTTCTGGTAACTGCCGGCAATCATTGATTTTCCATTGTTATCTGTAGATGCATCTGCCTCTATAGCTGTGTGTGTGTGTGTGTGTGTGCCCATGTCTGTTTTCCCTTTTTATAAGATACCAATCAGAAGAGATTAGGTCTAGGACCCACCCTAGCCCAGTATGACTTCATTAACATAATAAAAGAAAACCCTTATTTCCAAAGTGGGTGAAATTCACAGGTACTGGGGTTAGAACTTTAACATATTTCTTGGGAAAACATAACTCAGTCCATGGCAGATGGGGTTCCATCAACTTGAAGTGAAACAGTCTTAATTAATTATGCATGCAACGTGGATGAACCTGGAGGACATTATGCTGAGTGAAATAAGTCAATCGCAGAAGGACAAGTACTGTATGAGCCCATTACTGTAAAAAGGGTTTGCTTGGGAAAGGGAACTCATCTAGTAGGTTACCGGGATGGGGAGGGAAAGGAAGGGATTAATTTAGGGCTAGTTGGGGTTTGCATGCTGACGTGGGTAGGGAGAGGGATATACAGGAAGGATCTATGACCACCATGATAACATTGGGAAATGAGAGGACACTGAACTGTGCACATAAGAGATAGACGACAGATGCTAAAATCAACCAATGTGCCCACAATACCTCATTGCCATTAACATCAAACACTAGGCTATACAGATAAACACATAAATACCTGAGATGATCAGACAGGGGTCAGTGAAAAGAAGTATACTCTAGACCAAGGATAGACTCAGCTGAGACTAATCTTGTACAGACACCAGTGATACAAAATACCTGCAGTTCTTACAGAAACAATAGAAGACAAACACAGAGTAATCCCTCACAGACATCCCAACACTATGGGAGAGAGATCCAATAGATCTACTACCTCAGGACAATAGTACTGGGGGACACCAGACTCAATTGGCACAACAAAATACATAAAAGTGTTGCTCCACATCTTACATTGGTGCGTAGCGACTAGGGTCTTAAAAGTTATCAAGTAGCCATCTAAGATGCAGCTAATGGTCTCCTAGCATCAGAAGTGAAGAAGAATGCAAAAAAAAAAAAAAAAGGAGGCATTTAGGAGCAATCATCCCTAGGACACAATAGCCCTTGAGACCAGAAGAACTGGATGGTGCCCAGCTACCAATGCCAACCATTCAGGAAAGGATCAAATCTGGAGATCCTGGATAGAGTGGGACGGAAAACGTGGAACAAAATCCAAAAACTCAATAATGACCAGAATTATTGGTCAGATGAAATCTAGTGAGAGTCCCAATACTATGGCCCTGAAATACATCCAGCACCTGGAATAAAACTCACCCCCAGGGGCAGGCTCTCAGCCCAATAGTTAACAAGATGTACACGCAGACCTCTCAACCCAGGATGCTGCACCCACTCACTCAATGGTAATACATCCCTTAGAGCAATAGACCATGGGACACCAGAGGACCAACATTCAATCTGAGGAAATGCAGCACAAACAGGAGTGCATAATTATGAGGGGCACAGGGGGAGTGTTGCAGGGTAGGGAGGGGAGGAGACTGGGTTAGGGTTGGGCATGGCAAATGGGGAATGAAACTAAATGTATGCATGACATTGAATGTAAAACGAGCTCTTAACATAAAAATAATAATTAAAAAAATAATTAATTATGCATCCCCTGTGCACTTAAGACACTAGTACTTGCCTTTCTTTTCTGCTACCACAATAGTCTGTTGTTTTGTTTTCATAGTGTTTCCTTACCCAAGAAAACCCTTTCTTCTCTAATTTGTCCTTCCAAATTCTATCCATATTTCCAAGCTTGGCCCAAGTCAGCGCTCCATTAATCATGTCTAATGTCTCCACATCCTCATGCAGCAGGGCATAGATTGGTGAGCTACACTTTTTTCTCTTCTTCTCTTTTTCAACTTTTTATTATTATTTGCATGAAAGTTTACAGAGCAACTTGGTTTTCCTTTTCAACAGTTTGTACACATTTTGTTTTGTGACATTGATTGCAGTCCACACAATGCAACAGCACTCCTTCCACCTCCTCCCTGTGGTTACCATTTTCCTTTTTCCTTTCCTATCCATTCCTAGCTTCTGAGATTTATCCCTGGGCAAATGCTGCCCTTTTGATCTCTTATGGTTGATTGTTCTAACGAGTGCTTACCTCTTTGGTATTACTGTTCACGTCGTAAGTCTGTCTATTGTTTGGCTGAAATTTGAGCCACAGAGTAAGTTCAGTTCTAGGCCAAGAGGGTGAAAAGGGCTAAGACTATGTTAAGGGTCCCACCACTGGTCTATTAGACCAGTAAGCCTGGTCTTTTCTAACTGGTTTCCATATCCATCCTTTCCTCCCAAACGAGGCTGAGATCATAAGGCCCTCAAGATTGGCACTGGCTTGGCGTCTTGCCTTATATCCCATAGCTCCAACCTCAGAATGAAGCACATAGTGAATGTACAACATATATGTACTTATTATTGGGCCTAAATATATTTTTTCACATCCTTTTATAGATTATCAGTTCAGACTAGATCTTGCTACAGGACAACAATCATCATAACATCTCAACCAGAATCTTAGTAAACATGATACCTTTCATTAGATGTGACTTGTAATTCTCATTTGTTGTGTAGTCTATTTAGAGCAGATTATGTCATAATTTCTTAATTCCATGTATACTCAAGCACCCACCACAGCACTTAGAAAACATTAAATACTCAATAATTTGTTGGATTTTTTCCTAGTGATTTTAAAGTATTTAATATGCATCTCTTCCTTTGTAGTCATGTAGATAAAGATCTACATTTCTTTGCTTTTATAGCCAAATTAATTGGAAGAAAGGCTGGGTTTATCTCAACACCACAGGAAATACCTTAGCCTTCTCACTCTCACAGAATCAGATGCTTAGAGAGTGCTAGGTTCTAGCACTCTAGATGAGGCTAACTATTTTACCTCAGAGAAACCTCTAGAGTTAGACTATCACATTACTGTGTAGGAGGAGCTCTAGTGGTGTAATGCCTAAGGTATGTGACTGCTAACAGTAGGTTGGCAGTCCAAACCCATCAGCCACTGTGTAGAAGGAAAACTGGGCAATCTACTTCCATAAAGATTTACCAATTTGGAAACCGAAAGGGGGCTGCTATGAGTCAGAATCGACTTGATGACAGTGAGTTTTGTTTTGTTTTTTTAAAATAAATTTATTTCTACTTCCCCAAATAAAAGGTAAGCTCACAAAAGTCTCAATGTTCTTATCAATAATATGCGTAACAAACCATCCCAATATTTAATGGCTTAAAAAAAAAAAAAAAGGAGTTAACAGTTCTGTATTTTTTGAGCTGGGGTCAGCTGGGAAATCTTCTGTTCTTGTCTTCTCAACTCCTTTATGTGGTCAGCTGGTGGGGCAACTGATGCTGAATGCTCTATAATAGCTCCACTCATATGTCTGATAGTCAGCAGACTATTGTATTGCTATCATTTCTCTATTGTGTCTAACATTATTAGTCCCTTGTGTATAACACAATGTTTGACACATTGAA
Source organism: Orycteropus afer afer (assembly GCF_000298275.1). NCBI lineage: Eukaryota > Metazoa > Chordata > Mammalia > Tubulidentata > Orycteropodidae > Orycteropus > Orycteropus afer. The sequence goes on along the minus strand of NW_006921983.1, from coordinate 1,069,446 downwards.
ATTATTTAATATGTGATTGAATAATAAATTTCCAAGGGTAGAATTCTAAGTACAACAACTGTGATGCCATGGTGAACCTCTTGCAGCTCTTTCTTTTTTTTTATTTTGTAAATTGTGGTAAATACATAGGTAACAAAATATTTGCCATTTCAATGTACAGTTCAGAGATAATGATTGTGTTCATAATGTTGTTCAACTATCACCCTTAAACATTTGCAAATTTTCTCCATCACCCTTAACAGAAGCTTGGTGTCCTTCTTGGGGGCTTCTTTAACATCAGGTCCTCATAAGGATTTTATAGGTGTGCTCCTTGGAAAACTAGATTCTAAAGAACTATTCCAAAAAGCTAATCATTCTTTTTTTCTGGTGTTTGGGGTTGTAGCAGAGCAGTTTGTGTAAGTGATATTTGTAAACAAAGGACTTATTTATTCCCCAAAAACAATCCTCATGAAAATCCTTTGTTTCCAAACATTCTTAGGAAATTGGCATTCTCATTTTCTGCATCTAATCTAATGCCTGACAGTCCACTTGAGGCATCCTAGGGCAGCTCAACACACTTGTAAAGCAAGTGAGGTTTGAACAACTGTCTCAGCCAGGCAGTAAGCAGCCACAGAGATGTGTCAGCACATAGCAATAATACAGCATCAATTTTGCATTGCATTTCATATGTATTTGTCAGAATCCTTCGGTAAAAGACATTCCCTCCTTTCATTCTCAAACCAATCCTCAGAGAAGGCAGTTTACACTCATTTTCTCCTGGTAGAAAACTGAATCTCAGAGAGATTAAGCAATAGTCATAATATTCAGAACAACTGAGCACTGGAGAGTCTGCTCAAGAACCTAGGTCTTCCCAGCATCACTGGACTTTTTTCTCTCTGGTCAACACTAAGTATCAGCAAGAGCTCTTTCTATAGACATCACACAAATGGGTCATTTATGACAAAAAATAAATAATAAGGGCCTACCCAGGGATTGAAACAGATCAATAATCTGACTTGATCATTACTTGAGTTCTTTGTGATGACAATTCCCAAACCATTGGATTAGTTCTTTTAACATATTTTCCTGAGCACCTATTATGTATGATTCACTGTGCTAAGTCCAGAGGACAAAAAGGTGAACAAAATAAGTCAACTAAACTCTTATGGAGTTTACATTTTAATGGAAGTACATATTCAATAAACATATAATATTTCAGATGGTGATAAGTGCTGTGGAGAAAAGATCACTATGAGTTGGAAACAACTCAACAGCAGTGAGTTTGGTTTTTTGTTTATTTATTTTTTAAGGGGGTATTGTGGATTGAATCGTGTCCTCAGGAAAAGATATGTTGAAGCAATCCCTGGTACCTGTGAAAAGAACAATGTTTGGAAATTAGGTCTTTGAAGATATTATCAGCTGGGTTAACATGAGGTCATACCAGAGTAGGGTGGGTCTTAATCCCATCTGAGTGATGTTCTTATAAAAGAGAATAGACACAGACAAGCAAAAAGGGGAAAGATGCCATGTGATACTAGAACTGCAAGCCAAGGAACATCTGGAGTTACCAGAAGTAGGAGAGAGACATGGAACAGATTTTCTCAGGGCCCTGAGAAGGAATCAACATAGCCAATACCCTAATTTGGACCTCCAGCCTCCAGAATTGTGAGACAATAAATTTCTGTTCTTTAAAGCCACATACTTTATGATATTTTATTATGGTAGCCTAGGAAACTAACATTGAGACTAGGGAGTGCCAGGTTAAGGGACACACTGGTGGGGGAAAAAAGGTCTAAGAGTTATTATGTTCAAGCAGAGACCTAAAGGCAGTCAGGAAGAAAGCTACCTGAGTTCAGGTATCTGCAGAGCGAGCACTATAGGCGGAAGCATGCTTGATTGTCCTATGGAACAGCAAGGAGGCCCATGTGGCTGAAGTGGAGTAAACAAGAGGGAGAGTAGGGTGGAGGTAAGGTGGAGTACAGATTAAGGAGTGGCCTGAAGATCACTGTAAGGTCTTCTGTTAATCTATGTGGGATGGGAAGCCTGGAGAGCTTTGAGCTCAGTCCTGCAGGCTGCTCTTTTGGAAGATATTCTAGAAATCAAAATTAGAAGCTTCAATACCATCTGCAATAGTATCACTGCAATGCCCTAAGAGTTGATCATGCCTTTTGGAGGTAGAAGCAGTGGAGTTGGAAAGAAGAACTTGAATTCTACATCTTCACTGTCACAGAGAATAGAATTGGCAGGATTTGCCTCCCTCTATAGTGTTTACATGGGAGCTCTGGTAGCGTAGTGCGTAAGGCACTGACTGCTTATCAGAAGGCTGGTGGTTCAAACCCACCAGCCACTCCTCGGAAGGAAGATGGGGCAATCTACTTCCGTACTGATACTGCCTTGGAAACCCAAGAGGGGTTGCTATGAGTCAGGTCCAACTCGATGGTACATAACAACAACAATATAGTGTCTACATGGGAGCTCTGGTAGCGCAGTGCCTAATGCACTTGACTGCTATCCAGAAGACTGGTGGTTGAAACCCACCAGCCACTCCTTGGAAGGAAGGTTGGTCAATCTACTTTTGTAGTGATACTGGCTTGGAAACCGGGAGGGGTCGCTATGAGTCAGGTCGACTCATGGCACATAACAACAACATAGTGTGTACAAGGAGCTCTGCTAGTGTAGTGGTTAAATCCCTTGGCTGCTTAACAGAAGGTTGACAATTTGAACCAATGAACCACTCCATGGGAGAAAGATGTGGCAGTCTGCTTCTGTACAGATTATAGCCTTGGAAACCATATGGATCAGTTCTATTTTGTCTGAAAGGGTCACTATGAGTCAGAATATGCTCAATGGCAGTGAGTTTTTTGGTTTTATAGTGCCTATTCATGGAGGATAGGGATCCAGGTGAGAAGAGAGAACCGAGGCATGCCCAAAGCAGCAGGGCAGGAGAGTGGGAGAAAGGGGATTAAAAGCCCAGGAATCTGGACAGAGGAGGAGTCAGCCACGGGGACCCAGGTAAAGGTGGTACGGGAGGTTTCCAAAAGGGAGACAAACTTGTCTGTTGGTTTGTCCTACCATGGTGATGTGTTGATGTGAGTTTTGAGGTTGAGCCACTGGTGTTTCCAACCCAGTGGGATGCACATGGTGCATAGGTATCAACCCAGCTTACAGACTGAGACAGACGAGGAAGAAGAAAGTGGCTGTCCACTTCTCAAATAATTGGCCAGGGAAAACCTTATGAATAGCAAACAAATACTGTTTAATACATTACTGCACAACTTTATGAATAGTTGGGTTAGGTTAGAAGACTCTCAAAATAGGATTGGGAAAGAGCTGCATCATCTGAGTGAACCCAGCCTTACTCCTATGGATAAGGTAAAACTTTTGAGACCTCCATTTGCTGATGTGGCACCAAATTGAAGAGAAACAGCTGCAGACATCCATTAATAATCAGAACATGGAATGTATGAAGTATGAATCTAGGAAAATTGGAAATAGTCAAAAATGAAGTGGAATGCATAAAGATTGATATCCTCAGCATGAATGAGCTGAAATGGACTGGTTTTGGCCATTTTGAATCAGACAACCATGTGATCCACTATGCCGGGAATGACAGTTTGAAGACAAATGGCGTGGCATTCATCATCACAAAGGATGTGTCAAGATCTGTCCTGAAGAACAATGGTGTCAGTGATAGGATAATATCTATACGCCTACAAGGAAGACCCATTAATACAACTATTATTCAAATTTATACACTAACCACCAAAGCCAAAGATGAGGAAATTGAAGATTTTATCAACTTCTGCAGTCTGAAATTGACCAAACATGCAATCAGGATGTGGTGACTGGAATGCAAACATTGGAAACAAAGAAGAATCACCGGTAGTTGGAAAATTTGGCCTTGGTGACAGAAATAATGCTAGAACTCGCATGGTAGAATTTTGCAAGACCAACGACTTGTTCATTGCAAACACCTGTTTTCAACAACACAAACAGCAGCTCTACATGTGGACTTCACAAGATGGAACACACTGGAATCAGATTGACTACATCTGTGGCACGAGGCAGTGGAAAAGCTGAATATCTTCAGCCAAAACCAGGCTAGGAGCTGATTGTGGAACAGACAATCAACTGCTCATATGCAAGTTCAACTTGAAGTTGGAGACAGTTAAAATAAGTCCAAGAGAACCAAAATATGATCTTGAATATATCCCTCCTGAATTTAGAGACCATATAAAGAATAGATTTGATGCATTGAACACCATTGACCAAAAACCAGAAGAATTGTGGGAGGATATCCAGAACATTATCCAAGAAGAAAGCAAGAGATCACTAAAAAGATGAGAAAAGAAGAGAAGACCAAAATGGATGACAAAAGAGACTCTGAAACTTGCCCTTGAGCAGAGAGAAACTAAAGTCAATGGAAGAAATGACAAGATAAAGGAGCTGAACAGAAGATTTCAAAGAGCAGCTCGAGCAGACAAAACCAATTACTATAATGAAATGTGCAAAGACCTGGAGTTTGAAAACCAAAAGGGAAGAACATGCTCAGCATTTCTGAAGTTGAAAGAACTGAAGACAAAAATTAAGCCTCAAGTTGCAAGTGAGAGATTCTCTGGGCAAAATATTGAATGATGCAGGAAACATCAAGAGAGGATGGCAGGAATACACAGAGTCACTGTACCAAAAAGGAAGTGGTTGATCTTCATCCATTTCAGAAAGTGGCATATGATCTAGAACCAATGGTACTGAAGGAGGGAATCAAAGCTGCAATGAAAGAATTGGCTAAGAACAAGGCTCCAGGATTTGATGGAATGCCCATTGAGATATTTCAACAAAGGGATGCCCCATTGGAGGCACTCACTCAGTTATGCCAGGAGATTTGGAAGACAGCTACCTGGCCAACTGACTGGAAGAGATCCATGTTTGTACCCATTCCAAAGAAAGGTGATCCCACAGAATGTGGAAATTATAA